>NW_003852805.1:0-912 GCF_000181295.1 Otolemur garnettii
AATGTCTATACTACCCAGAGAAATCTACAGATTTGATACAATCCCCATTAAAATATCAGCATAAAATTTTAAAGAACTTAAAAATATAGTTCTTCATTTGATGTGGAACCAGAAAAAAAACATATAGCCAAGGCAATTTTTAGTAATAAAAACAAAGACAGAAGCATCACTCTAACAGATTTCAGGTATATTCCAAATCCACTGTAATCAAACAGCATAGTATTGACACAAAAATAGAGACATAGACGTAGGGAACAGAATAGAAAGCATAGAGATGAAACCAGACTCTTATCACCATCTAATCTTCAATAAACCAAACAAAAGTATGTCCCAGGGAAAAAAATTCTTATTCAATAAATGGTGCTGGAAGAACTGGATAACCACATGTAAAAGACTGAAACTGGATATGTACCTTTCATCACCTACAAAAATTGACTCAAAATGGATAAAAGATTTAAATCTAAGGGAAAAAATGACAAAAATCTTAGAAGAAAGCATGGGAGAAACTCTTGATTATTTTGACCTGGGAAAAGATTTTATGGAGAAGATTTCATTGCAATCACAACTACAAAAATAAATAAATGCAACTTAAATAAACTTAATAAAGTATCTCAAGAATGGAAGAAAAAGTATCCAATGTACTCAGCTCTACTATGAAACCAATATATAAACACCTACACTGCCATATGAAAGCTATAACCCAACTACAACCCAAGATGAAAGGGAAAGAGGAGGGAGAGGGGAAGAGAGGGGGAAGGATGGATGGAGGGAGGGTAATTAGTCGGACCACACCTATGGTGCATTTTACAAGGGTACATGTTAAAACTACTAAGTATATGTCTTAACACAATAATTAAGAAAGTGTGGTGAAGGCTATGTTAACCAGTTTGATGAAAGTATTTCAAATTGTGT
>NW_003852805.1:1771-5240 GCF_000181295.1 Otolemur garnettii
TTTTGATTTGCATTTCTCTGATGGTTAGGGATGATGAGCATTTTTTCATGTGTTTGTTGGCCATTCATCTATCTTCTTCAGAGAAGTTTCTGTTCAAGTCTCTTGCCCACTAATAAATGGAATGGTTTGCTCTTTTCTTGTCAATTACTTTGAGTTCTCTACACATTCTAGTTATTGGTCCTTTGTCAGATTCATAGCACACAAATATATTCTCCCATTCGGAAGGTTGTCTGTTTTCCTTAATTGTTTTAACCTGGACTGTGCAATGATTTTTAGTCCCATCTATTTATTTTGAGTGTTGCTGCAATTGCCAAAGAGGTCTTCTTCATAAAATATTTTTCCAGGCCAAAGGTATCAAGAGTTTTTCCCACATTTTATTCTAGGATTTTTATTGTTCCATCCTTAAATTTAAATCTTTCATCTGCGGAAAGTCAATTTTTGTAAGTGGTAAGAGGTATGGATCCAGTTTCAGACTTCTCCATGTGGCTAATCAGTTCTTCCAGCACCATTTATTAAATAGAAATTCTTTTTCTCAGAGTGTGCTTTTCTTTGGTTTATCAAAGATCAGATGGCAACATGTGGCTTGGTTCATCTCTAGGCTCTGTATTCTGTTCCATATTTCTACATCTCCATTTTCATGTTACTACCATGCTGGTTTGATCTCTGTAGATTTGAAGCATAACCTGAAGTCTAGTAACATGATGCCTCCACATTTATTTTTATTTCATAGAATTGCATTGGCTATTGGGGTTTTGGGGCATCAGTTGGTTCCATATTAATCAAAGAATTATTTTTTTCAAGTTCTTCAAAGTATGATAGTGGTGTTTTATTGGGAACCGCATTAAATCTGTGGATCACTTCAGGTAGCATAGACGTTTTAACTATATTTATTCCTCCCAGCCATGAGGATAGTATGGTTTTGGTTTTCTGATATTTCTTTTCTCAGGGTTTTGCAGTTCACTCTGTAGAGGTCCTTCACATTGTTTAAGTATATTCCCAGATATTTCATTTTCTTTGAAACTACTATGAAGGGAATAGATTTAATTTGATTCTCAGCTTGACTATTGTAGGGGTATATAAGGCTACTAATTTGGGGGCATTAGTTTTATATCCTAAGATTTTACTGTATTTCTTGCTTACTGCCAGGTGTCTTGTGGTTGAGTCTTTTGTATTTTCTTAAGTATAAGATCATATCATCAGCAAAGAGTGAAAGTTTGACCTCCTCTGTCCTCATGTGAATACCCTTGATGTTGTTCTCTTGCCTGATTGCATTGGCTAGAACTTCCAGCACTATGTTGAATAGTAGAGGTGGTAGTGGGCATCCTTATCTGGTTCCAGTTCTAGGTGGAAGAGTTTCCGTTTTACTCCATTCAGTACTCCATTCACAGACATTGGCTGTGGGCTTGTGGTGCATGGGTTCTATCCATTTAAATAATGTCCCAATATCCCATCTATGACAATTTTATTCATTGACATATCAGTTGTTCAGGGAAATGTTTAATTTCCATGTACTTATGAATTTTCCACATTCCCTCTTTTTATTGATTTGTAATTTTATACCACTGCATTTAGAAAGCATACTTGATATGATATCAATTTTTTTATTTGTTTAGACTTGTCTTATGGCCTTATGTTGATTTATCCTGAAAAATGTTTTGTGTGCTTAAAAAGAAAGTGTATTCTGTTGCTGTTGGGTGGAACACTCTGTCCTGTCTGTTAGTTTGGCATGAGCTAATGCATCGTTCAAGTCCAACATGTCCTTTTTACTCTCCTGTCTGAATAACATCTCCACTGTTGAAAGTGGGGGGTATTGAAGTTCTTTACTATTGTTGTATTGTGACCTGCCTTTCATCAAATCTTTTGTACATTTACAATTATTACATCTTCTTGATGAATTTCTCCTTTTGTCGTTACCTACCATCCTTGTTTGCCTCTTTTTAGCTTTTGACGTATCTGCTCTGACTGATGTGTCCATGGCTTCTTGCTCTTGCAGGCAGAGTCCTGGCAGCTTTCTGCCATCCTACTGGTTTCCGCCCAGCACCTGTCCCACACCAGAAGCCAGGAAGATGCATGTTATACCCTTGACCTTTTCAGCCTGCAGATCTGTGAGCTAAATAAATCTCTTTTCTTTACAAATTGCCTCCTCTCGGGGATTCTGTTATAACCACACAAAATAGACCATGACAGAGTAGGATGATAGAGTCACGGTGTTCGTGGCAAATGAAACACCTGGCAAGTGCGCTCTTTTACCCAAAGAAAAACTGAGAGAATCCACCTCTACCAGATCTGCAAGAAATGCTAAAGGGAGTTCTTCAAAGAGAAAGTAAAAGATGCTTCTGTGTAACAAGAAAACTCATGAAGGTATAAAACTTGGGCGGCGCCTGTGGCTCAGGGTTGTGCCTATGGCTCAGTGGGTAGGGTGCCAGCCCCAAATACTAAGGGTGGTGGGTTAAGAAAAATAGCCGAGCATTATGGTAGGTACCTGTAGTCCCAGCTACTCAGGGGGCTGAGGCAAGAGAATCGCCTAAGCCCAGGAGTTGGAGGTTGCTGTGAGCTGTGTGACACTGCCATAGCACTCTACTGAGGGGATAAAGTGAGACTCTGTCTCTTAAAAAAAAATAAATAAAAAAGAAGGTATAAAACTTGGTAAAAGTAAGTATTCCAGAAAATTATACCTACTGTAATACTGTAATCATACTTAACACAGAGACTAAAAGACAAAACTATTAAAATAATTCTAAAGATATTAATTTGTTAAGGGATAAACAATATAAATAGATGTAAACATGACCGTAAAAATTCAAAATAGAGAAATGGTGTTAATTTATAGGCTTTTTTCTTTTTGATTCTTTTCTTCTCTATCAAAGTTATCAGTTTAAAATAACTTCTTATGTTTATAAGAATTTTTGTAAGCCTCATGGTAGCCACAGACCAACACCCTGACACAGACACACTAATATTAAAAAGCAAGGCAGTAAGACCTCCTTCCATGAGGCCTCGTCTTCTGCACAAAGACATCAAAACAGTAAACAAAATGCTAAGTCTGATAAACAACTAAAAAGCACGGGAAGGAGCCAAGGCCCAGGACAGCCCAGCCTCGCCACAGAAGGGAGCGTAGTCCCCGCCACACCCCAACACAGCGGGCGCAAAGCTGGGAGGAGCTTCTCCACTCAGGGTCTGGGTGAGGACAGAATCCCAGCACCCGGTCCGGACCTTGCGTACCCCCTGCCCTCACCACTCGACAGCCCTGGTGCCCATACAGCTGTGCTTCCCAGAGGAGAAGCGGGCACTCCTCTCTGCAGCTACATGGCCCCTGTGCTCGACCCTTATAGTTTTAAGATTTCTGGACCTTCCAGGGCCTGAAGACTTTTAGTCACTCAAGGTGGAGAGCTCCCAAACCAGCGCTCTACCCTTTTGAGCCACAGGCGCCACCCTAAATTGACCTAATTTTTGAGAAATTGATATGAAC
>NW_003852805.1:23136-23692 GCF_000181295.1 Otolemur garnettii
TGCTGCCTGCCTGCACTCTGTGTCCAAACCCATGTTCCTGCTGTCCTTGGGCCTCTCTGCCAACAGATAGCCGACTGGTCACCTCCAGGTATGGCCCTGTCACTCCCAAGTATAGTCTATCCCTGAAAGTCAACTCACCTGTCATTTTCAAGTGTGTCTATCCTGATGGTCAGTTCACCTGTCACTTCCAGGTGTGGCCTGTCCTGATGGTCAATTCACCTGTCACTTCTAGATGTGGCCTTTCCTAAAGGTCAGCTCAACTGTCACCTCCAGCTATGTTCTGTCCCTGGGGTTAGTTCACCACAGGTTTTCTGAGAATAGCAACAGATCACAAGCACTGGACTTGCATTGCATTTTCATGTCTCATCCGTGATTTTTCCCCAGTGGCTTGTAACCCCTGTTTCTCTGCATATCTGTTTACTGCGGTGCATCCACATTTGTCTGAGTCCCCGGTGCTGTGGCCGTGAAGGGTCCCTGTCCAGGCACAAACATTCTGAGTGTTTCGAGGGAAATAGACTCTCATGTACAGATCAAAGGTGAGTGCTGCATACACATT
>NW_003852805.1:23965-27186 GCF_000181295.1 Otolemur garnettii
TTAATGCTATATGGTCTACTACAAGAAAGGACTTGGGTCTGCAGGCAAGGGGCTGGCCCATCTTAGAAAGACAGGGTACCAGGGATGAGCAGAGGCAATGTTTGGAAGTACACAGTGGAGAACCAGAACGGCCCCTGGAGTCAATCACCCTGTGAGCCTGGAGTCCTCAAGGGCCAGACTCTAGCCCAGCCTCACACGCTAAGTGCCTGGTTATTCACAAATAACCCTCACAGCCCAGAGCCCCACAGCAACCCCTCACTGCACCCCATGGAGCCTCTCCCATGCACTCCTCCCCACCCATAGGTGGGCGCTTACACCTGCTCAGGGCAGCCTCTGCATCCACACCAGCAAGCTGGGAGCCATCATCCTGCTCAAGCCCCTCATGATGAGAGACATGACATAGCTTCTGATCTGCCTGGTGGAGTCACCCAGTGTCCAGGAGTGATTAGGAGAAGCAGGAGGATGGTTCAGAACACCAGGTTCCACATCAGGCAGACTCTGGGATGACAATGAGGACATTCTTGAAAGACCACATCCATGAGAGTAATGGCTTTCTCTTGGTGAAGCATCAACATGTGTTCTTCGTAATTTTGTTCTTCTACACTGTGTTCACCTGACATCAGTACGAACTTGGTAAAAACATGTGAAAGTTTGCATGGTAATGACTACGTGTGCTCAAACTACCTATATTTCTTCACCCAAGTCCATCTTTGCCTGCCTTCCCTCCACACCTCTGCCCAACCCTGAGCAGTGTCCCTGCCAGTCCCACCTGTGTAGGGTGGGGAAATGGACACAGGCCAGGCCATGGGAGGGACCTGCTCAGCACTGGGGCTTCTGTGTGGGCAGCGAGCAGGTGGGCCCTGGAGCTCAGGGAGGACTCAACAGGAAGGCAGCTCCAGGCTCCAGGTGGGGGCCTCTGGGGGTGGAGGGATGCATGGGTGGTGCAGGGACGCAGCAGGGATGGACACTTTACTCCTGACCTCACTTCTAAATGTCTTGTTTGGACTCACTGCTGACACAATGAAGGCACAGACAGCAATGGGCCAGGATAATCTTAAACGTGGGCTGAATGGGGAAATCTGGGGGAAGGTTCCAAGATAGGGTGTCAGGAGTGTTTGGAGAAGAGTATGAGGCTTCCTAACAGTGAATATAAAAGAAGTATAGCTTTAACTGCACACTACTTAGAAAAACACTGCCAATCAACACTGCTACAGAGTTGTGCAGCTCGGGGCACCTCTCCCAGGGAAAGGCTCAGGCGCAGTTTGCGACTTAACAGCCCATAAAGGGTGAAGAGCATAACAGCATATGGTTTGATGCTTTATTTCTGAGGAAACATCAGCGACCTACAAAGAGCACCTGAGGCAGAAGCCAAGGCCTCTCGCTCTCCCGCCACCTCAGGGAGGACCCAAGTCCCCTGAAGAGTTCACCACATGCAGACTCCAGCTTTGCTGTCTCTTCTGCTGCTTCCTTTTCCTAGAGGTTCCAACTGTCTCCCTACACTTTACAGGCATCAGAAGGCTGACTTATTTATTTTCGGTAGTCGGAATAGATCTGTAATTTGTGGCCACTCCAAAGAGCACTGCAGCTAAGAAGGCATAAATACGACCACAGACCACTCTCACATATAGTAATGATAGCGATGTCTCTCTCATTTTTCGCATTTTTTTTGGAGGCGATCCGCTGTCTACACTCCCACCAGAACCTCGGTTTAGGCACACAGGAGGGTCCCAGCCTAAATGGCAGTGGCAGTTCCTGTTGTTGTTGCACACACCTCGATGATGGCACTTCTCAGGGGTACAGTCATAATTCAGGTCCTCAACAGCCCCGCTGCACCGGCTATTAATGCAGATAGTCCCAGGGGCACAGAGGGTACCAGGCCGCACGCGCCCAACATCAGTAGCGCCCATGGCTCGGTGCTCATCCAGCCCAAAGCAGAGGGTCCCCATACCACTTACAGACTGATGGAACGAGACGTGCTCCTGCAGCGGGGGGAGGCGGGTGACATTTATGCACTGCAGCCGCCCACACATCTTGTTCGCCAATGTGCATGGTTCATAAAACACGAGGTCCGCTGCTCTGCTGCAGTGTCCGAATCGGGTTTTCTCCAAGTTGACGTTGTAACAGTCGTTACTCGCGTCCATGGCATCTGGACCGAAGATCTCCTTGCAGTGAATGTTGCGGTCCGTGCAGTTCCCGAGGTAGCAGTGGCTCACCTGTGAGCACGGGGTCCCATCCTGCAAGTAAAAGTCATCAGGGCAGTTCTGGGAGGTGCTGGTGCAGTACTCTGGAAGGTCGCATATGTTCTTCACGGGCCTGCACAGGGTCCCCAAGGCTGAGAAGGTGCAATTGGTGCAGCAGGAGCCCTTGTCACACACGCTGCCTTTCGTGAAGTGGCAGTTGGTGGTGCAGCAGTCACTGACGGAGCACTGCTTGAGGGACCCACAGTCACACTGCTCCCCCTCATCTACCACATTGTTTCCGCAGCGCACATGTGTCAGGCTTTTGTTCATAGGCTCTCCGAATGCCGTGAATATACATCTCCCTACGTCCGGACTAAATCCGATGTTGGCCAGATGCCCAATGGAGCAATTGCTGAATCTGTCTGTGATCAGGGGGAGCCTGTCCATGATACACGTGGCCCTTCTAAAGCAGGTGCAGTCGTCTACATCGTATTGCATCCCATAATTTCTCATTATTTCATTGGCTGCTATGGTAGACAAAAATACATAGTGTCTGTTCATGTAAGCAACAAAGAGCAGGTTGCTGCCATTACACAACCCGTACTGAATGGGCTCAAAGGTTCCCTCATGTGGGATGTCTCTGTTCAGCACTGTGGAGGAGGCCAAACGGTAACGGTTGTAAAAGGTCCTGCGGTAGTAATTGAATGCTGAACCCCCTGGCACTCTGTAGTCATTCAGGTTGACTGGGTCACGCTCATTATAAATGCTCAGGAGGAACATGGTGTAGCCCACGTGAATGTTGGAGAAGTAGCTGTCCACCATGCTGAACATGTTCACCAGGAACTGCACAACGAGTGTCATGTTGTTGAATACCTGGTACATCAGGTTGGAGCACTGCACGTGGCCATAGACCCTGCCTGCATGGATTGGAAACGTATAATGTGAGAGCCTGGTGGTTGAGGCTGTGTGTGCTGCAGGCAGCAGGGCGTCTGCATCCTCTCTGTGTCCCAGACTGTACATAGGCCCCACTGCGTCACGTTC
>NW_003852805.1:27586-31358 GCF_000181295.1 Otolemur garnettii
GCCAGGAGGGATGGCCTTGAGAGCACTGGGCCAAAGCCAGGAGTGCCCAGAGCCCAAGCAGCCTAAACATGGCCCTGAGGATACCTGTTCCCCTGCCAGCCTCATACCCCAGCTTAGGGATATTCATCCAAAGAGAGTGGGTCAAGGAAGTGTCCTCAAGGAAGCCAGGTCTGAGCCACCTGCTGTGGCCACTTCCCTCCACAGAAACTCAACAGGGAACAAAGGGCCCCCTTGGGGTCCAGGCCTCCCACTCTGAGTGGTTACCTAGATGACCTAGGAGGCCTGGTAATAGTCACAGGGTGTGGCAGGGGGCTGGACATTATGCCAGCTGTGGCCATGTAGGGTGGGTCTTCCTGTGGGGAAGACCTTGAAGGGGAGGGGAGGAGGGCAGGTGTGTCCCCGTCCCCACGCTCAGTCTTCCTCTGCTGTCCAAGTGAGAGCTATGCTCAGCACACCATTGTCACTTATGCTGTCTGCAACTTCCACCACCCGTATTTTTTTATGGCCGCTTTTTGTAGGTTAACATTTCTATTTTTCTGTGGGTCACATTTCCTACTTCATTCACATGTGGAGGTGCATTGCAGCTTTTACCTTTTTGAGTGTCCAATGTTTCTTTTCTAGATAGAGATACCTGTCTTAATTCTTGCAGTTTAAGTGTTTGGAAACAGTTTTATCTTTTTGGTTTTCCATTGAAGTTTGGTTTAAAGTGACTAGATCTGTGCCCAGTACTGCACGACAGGCTTCTGAGAACAAGTTTTGATGACTCATGAATGATGAGGGCATCATTTATTTTTCACTCCAGCTGTGGGAACAGAAGCATCCCTGCACCTCTCTTCGCCCCAGCTGTTCTCACCACAGTCCTGCTCTGTGGCCCTTTCCTTTGCTGGTCTCCTCAGATGCCCACACTGCTCTCTTCTTAGCAGAAGGCCCTAGACTTGTGCCCAAGGTCTGAGAACAAATATTTTTCATACTTATCCTAATTTCATACTTGTTTATGGGTGGAGCAAAAGAATCTTTGCCAGGCAATAATCAGAAGCAAAATAAGGAAAAGGTAAATAATCTTTTCTTCTTTTCTGTCCTAATGTTTCTCTGGAGAAATACTCCTTTAAACCTGCGTGCACTGGCTCAGACCCTAACACTCCACAAGCTCTAACCTACCATTTCTCTCTGGGGATGAGCTTTCCCTAGCAACAACTCCCCAACCACATAACTATACACACATCTATTATACTTGTACACACTTTTCTCTGAGGAAGAATTCAGATCAATCTCCTGGCAGCCCCAAGAGCTCCCTGAAGGTCAGGACATGTGTGCCTGCATCTGTGCAAACACACACATGTGTCTGGAGCTGGGGAGCACCTGTCACCTGGTGTGGGCATGGTACCATCTTTTCCCTCCTATGACCCACAGCAGGGCAGCCTTCCCTTCCCAGTTACAACAGACTGCAGACACCTGCATGCTCTTATGGCTACGTCCACATGTGGTGATTCTCCTGTTACCTACATTCAGGCACCTAGATTGTTTATTATTTAATTAACCTAACTAAGATTATTGAATAGCCAGCTTGCAATATTCTGCATTCAAGACTCTATTCATTAAATGATATGGAGGAAAGAGCTTTTCAGAGAAAACTGGATTTAAATCAGTCAATGTAGGAGCATGATGGGGCCTTGACAAGTGCCAGGTGTGTGATGTGTCAAAAGCAGAATGAAGGCAGATGCCTATTGTGTGATAATAGGTGAGGCTCAACCTGGTCCTCTCTGGTTCCTAGCGAGGGTGATGCTAACACCAGCAATGACACCATTAAACAGCACTGGATCCCTAGGATCAAGTTCACACATGAAGTTGCTACCTCAATCCCCACGTGATGTCCTTTCAGCCTAGAGACCACAATGGTGAGTTCCTGTGTCTAGGGAAGAGAGATGGAGCTGCACCCTCCACCCCTACTCACTCAGCAACAGTCGTGGGGATTGGCGACCCTGGGACTCAGACTCATGGGGGCCAGGTGGATTACCTACCTGCAGCAGAGAGCTCCCTCCCTCCTGGGGAAGTCTTCCCTTCTGCAAGTCATTCACTGCACAGTTCTGTCACTGGGATCCATATGTGGAGAGTATTTGTCTATTATACAAAATGTACCTAAAACCTCAGACTTGAGTATCATACAATTAATCCATTTAACAAACGATATGTACCCCTTAATACTTTGCCATTTTAAAAGGTAAGTGCAGGTGACCTAGAGAGCAATAAACAGGCACTTATAGGATGGACAAGTCTGTCAGTGAGCACCAAGTCGCGGACCAGCACATCAGCTGACAGGGGCGCAACCACCGGCCCTGTCCGTAGTCCCGAGTGCACCTGACACTCCTCACACTCTCCCCTGAGGGGACGGTCCTAGTCCTAGGGAATTTTTGCAGGTAAGTAGCAGCATTAGAAGCTGCCCTCTATGTCAACAACCCTGGGAAGGCTTACCTTCTGGGCAGAAATGTCTACCTTGTTCCACAAAAATGTCCACATGATTGGTTGACATGAATCCATTCCACTCATAGCAACACTTGAAAACACACAGTTATGAAGCAATTTTAGGTGCATAAATGTCCTCCCAAGTTTACTAATCCTGTAAAGCTGCTGCAGAATTGTAGTAAACATTGGCTTATAGCCAGCTTTACTTTAATTCAATGCAATTATTCCATTTAGGTCATGCTTTAAAACTTTCAGATTTCAAATAATTTAAATATGAATCAATAGAGAATGGAAAAGGATTGGAAAGGGCAGGCAGCAGCTTAGAGGGCCTGGATGTGGGACCGGCACTCAACAGGTTGACGTCCACTTCCACTGGCAGAACGCACCTTCACTGTCTACCCAAGTTGACCAGAATCCTCCTAACATGCTTGTTCATCACACTGCACGGCATGGAGGAAAAGGACATAGGTTTGGTGAGGGCAACCCAAGGGGAAGCACCCCATTCTCCCTCAGGTTCAGCCTATACCCTCCCCACGGGGGCCCAGACACTGGCCCTCAGCCCTGTGCACCTTCACGTTCAAGGCCACCTCCCTCCTGCACATCCCCACTCAAGCAAGCAGATGAAGCCACACAGCACGCACTGGCTCGAATTCTCACCCTTGCTTACACTGGGGACATTCCGTGGGAGACACGGGCCTCTTGTACAGCAGCAGGAGATGCTGGAGTGGATGGGGCCTGTCCATTATTGAAGGGACACGGGGCTACCGCCCATACCCCAGAAACTGACCTACCACCCGGAAGGCATGTGCAGAATGTCTCCTCCCACCATGATTCCACCTCACCACACATGAGGCTCTAAAGTATGAAAGTACGTCAAGAAATGGAAGCAACTCCAGGATGTCTCTCTGGATAAAGACTTTATGGATAAATTCTCAGAAACACAGGCAGGAACAGCTAAAATGGACAGATGGGATCACAGTACACTAAAAAGCTTCTGCACAGCACAGGAAAGATCAATGGGGGGACCCCGTGAGTCTGTGGGCACTGGGCTTGCAGTGCGGGGAGTCTGTGACCCTGCAGGGACAGCAGCCATCCCCTCAATTCAGCCATCTTAATCCAACCCTTCACACTTTGCCTGCTTTGGGCAATACCTTTGAGGAATATTTCTCAGGTATTTTGTAGTATAAAAAGAAAATTAAAGTTCAGGGCCTTTCAAATGTATTGTACCGAGGGGAAATGCTCCAACTAGGAACAATTCACCCACCGGACTGTTTTCCTTCCCTGTGGCCTCCTCTTTTCCTCCTGCCCTCTG
>NW_003852805.1:32554-34590 GCF_000181295.1 Otolemur garnettii
TCTGGAACTCCTGAGCTCAGGCAATCTACTAGCCTCCACCTCCCAGAGTGCTGGGATTACAGGTACGAGCCACCACACCCACCTCTTGTTATTTCATTATAATAAAATATTTCTTGATAAATTTGTGAAAAGGGAAAACCAGCTATACACACACCTGTATATATGCACACATATGTGTATATGCACACACATACACACACGTACATGTGCACACTTATACACACACAAATATACACCTGTGTACATGCACACATGAATATACACACAGGCATATATGCACACATCTGCATGCACACATGTATACCTTTACATAACTCATACATATGCACACGTACCATATGTGTATGCTTGCACGGGCATATACACACTTGCACACAGGTACATATGCACATACATACATACATGTACACACTTATACATACACAAATATACACCTGTGTACATGCACCCATAAATATACTCACAGGCATATATGCACACACCTGCATGCACACATGTATACCTGTACGTACTCATACTTGCACAGGCATATACACACTGTATACATGCACACATGCATGTACACACTTACATGTACACATTTATACATGTAACACGTATGCATGCACACACATACACATGTGCACACTTTCACATACATATGTGTACACTTGTATACAGGCACAGGTATACGTCCACACCCATACATGCACACATGCATCCACACATGTATACATGTATGCACTTATACGTACGCATATATGAATATACACACTTACACATACAGGCTTATACATGTGCACACGTATACATGCACAAATACATGCTGATGTATACACATGTATACACACACATAAGTGGTGACATAGGAAGGGACCATGAGGACGTGTAGTTCTGTTCTGATCTAACAGGAAAGACAGCAGCATAAATTTAAATGCATCTCCAGCAAAGGAGGATATCGTGTCCAGAACCCCTTAATGCCAGGTCTGAGCATCAGGACCACATCCCTGCATCAACATGGCTATGGTCCTGCAGGCAGGAGATTGATATGTCATTCCTGCCAGTGTCATTTCCAATATCCACACTCCTGGTGCCTGGGTCTTCTGCATGGTGGAGTCTCACCCTGTGCTCAGGCCTCAGAGAAAAAGACGGCCCCTGACACATGTGGCTGCTGCGAGTCTTCAGGCAGCCCTGCTTTCCTAACTCTGTGGGGCTTTGCTGGTGCCTGTGGCCCAGCCAGCCTGATGCAGAGCACAACAGACAATGGTTGTCTTTCTCAACCCAAACTAATTTCTCCTTCTCTCTAAATTCATGCCTTGTTGTAGTTCACCAAAAATTAGAGGTGTCTGCATGTGCCTCACTCCAGAATGTGGTAACAGATTGCTGCACACGCA
This sequence comes from Otolemur garnettii, assembly GCF_000181295.1. Taxonomy (NCBI): domain Eukaryota; kingdom Metazoa; phylum Chordata; class Mammalia; order Primates; family Galagidae; genus Otolemur; species Otolemur garnettii. Next base: position 33,928 of record NW_003852805.1, read on the forward strand.
GAAAATGGAGTAACACACAGAGCTGCAGAGTGGCCAGGACACAACTGAGGGCACCACCACAGCAGCCTCCAGACATAATGCTGAATGCACTCAGGTGCAAGCTTGTTGTGGCTCCCTCTGCATTAAGGTCATAGCCAGCTGCAGTTCAAGTAAGGAGTTAGAAATGAGCAGAGTAGGTCCTTAGGAAAAGGAGCAAAGGGAGAGGGGTGGGTAGGAGAGGAGGGCTGGGGTTATCAGAAGATGACATTTTCCTTTTTGTTCATTAATTTCTGGGGGTTTTACTCATTTTTTTATGATTATTATTTTTATATTATTAAATCAAAGCTGTGTACATTAATGCAACCATAGGGTACAATGTGCTGGTTTTACATACAATTTGAAATGCTTTCATCAAACTGGTAAACACAGCCTTCACGGCATTTTATTAGTTATTGTGTTAAGACATTTATATTCTACACCTATTAAATTTCACATGTACCCTTGTAAGAGGCAATTTTTCTAAATTCCTGGATATTAGGAGGGCACAAACACTTTGGTTCTGTGAGTTGCTTTTGTGCAGTGTGAGTCAGTTAAAAGTGTGCCCTCACCTAGGGGGTGTGCCCAGCACTGGCTAGGTGTGTTTACCTTCTTTCCACACCCCCACCTGCATTTCTCATCTCACGT
>NW_003852805.1:34852-40587 GCF_000181295.1 Otolemur garnettii
GACGCCTGTGTGACAGTTGATTCATTTGACCACATGACAACCACACGCCTTTCTCATAAGTGACCACGGCTTCCTCAGGGACCACCTCTTGCCACATTCTCTCCTGGGGACTAGGGAGACAGGATTGCCCAGTCGCAAGGTGGCCAGTGGGCTTGGAGCTCGGTCCTCAAGCAAAGTGACCATGAGTGGTGGGAGTGGAAGCTTTGCCCACATGTCTGTCCAGTCAGCTCATCTGGGGTCCTGAGAATGGGAGTTCTCGGAGCAGGGTGCCAGTGGGAACCATCTGTCAGGGCTGCAGAGGGAAGCAAGAGCCGGTAGAGAACAGGACTGGCCCAGAGGAAGACACTGCAGCGACAGCCGTACCCAGCAGCCTTCTTTGGTGCCTAGATCTGACATTGCCTCAAGTTTCTGTCTGGGGACCTTGCCCCTAAGCACCAACATATTCACTTTTTGTTTAAAAATGACAGAAATGATCAGAATTGGAATGGTTTAGGTAAACAAATGGTGGGATTTGGTGGAATCTGGGGACTGGGGAGGCAGTGCTAGTGCTGTGAGTGGCAACAGCCAGGCAGACCCCACCGAGGCTCCCAGGGAAGTCCTTACATCACAGTTTCCTGTTTAATCTGATTGGGAAAAATAAGAGAGCGTTACAGTCTCAAAAATAAAAACACTGCTCCCCAACAAATTCTTGTTTCCATGCTCCAGAAAGGCCACACTTGGTGTGGGAAAGGCAGGAGGCAGGAGTGCAGGAGAGGCCCCACCCAGGCAGCTCTGATGGGGGCCACATCCATTCAGTTCCTGGCAATCAGACTAAAAGGAGTGGGCTCAGATTGCCCAGGTCTGGTCAAGGGAGAGTGGGAGGGGTGAGGGTGGGGTCCACCTTGTCACCAGCATCCAGTTCCAGGCCCCATCTGGGGTCACTCACAGGATGACAAGATCAGGATTACAGCAACCCAGCTGCACCCTCATACCCAGAGGCCGTGTACCCGGGACTTCCTCCACCCACAGAGCCACCTGGCTTCTTAGGGAGACACCACTGCTCCACCATGAGGCCAAGCTGGTCTTACTCCTGACTGCTTACCAAGGTTACCCACAGGAGTGAGTGCTGACACTTGTACCCCTGTGTCTGCTTCCACGTGACTTTAGGGGACCTCATGCCACTGTGTGTGCTGGTGTCCAGAGTGAGCCAGCTTCCTTCTCTTGTGAGCAGTGTCTGGGGGAGACTTTCTCCAACCTTGGTGGGGTGTGGGGATCCCTGAAACTCTCCTGTGCTGCCTCTGAATTCACCTTCAGTGACTACAAGATGAGCTGGGTCTGCCAGGCCCCAGGGAAAGGCTGGAGGGGATTGGTTTGATAAGACACCCTGTTGGTGGCCTCATAAGAAAAAGATGCTGGGTCTGTGAAGGGCAGATTTATTTTTCTAGAGGTAATTCCAGGAACACTGCATCTGCAAATGGACAGTGTGAAATCAGCAGACACAGTCATGTATTCCTGTGCAGGGCATGTGTTGAGGGGTGAGCCCAGACACATGCCTACACCAGGGGGCCACAAGGCTGCCGAACTCAAGGGTCCACTCCCAGAGACAGATGTGAGGGTGGCCAGGGAGAGGCTTCTTTTCCAAATTTGCTTCCTCTTCACACTGAAAAATAAAATAAAAGTAAGTCTTCAGGGGCACCCTTCCCCTCTGCCCCGCCCACGCTGTCCCTGCGCTCCAGGCATGTGAAGGCATGTGTCACATGTGGTGACACACAGGAACACTGCCTTCATGGTGGACGAGAAAGCTGCAGCACACCCCTCACTGTCGGTGAAACAGGGGTATTCAGGGTCTTCCCCTCACTTCCCCTCTCTTCCTTCGTTCTTCCTGCCCCCTCCCATGGACATGCACAGCATCCCCTAGACCCGGACACGCTGCCCACAGCAGGGAGAGGAAAGAAGTTGTCTGGGCTCTCACGGTTTCCTCTGAGTAAGTGTCCAGAGTGCCAAGGCTGCCAGGAGGATACAGTCTGTGCCAGGCCAGGCTGGAGGTGGTAAGGGCCAGGACAGAGCAGGGGACTGGAGAAAGGTGTGCTGGCCCCATGCCCGTGGGCCCCACCTGCTGCACACAACCCTGCCAGGAGCCGAGGTTGAAACTCAGTATCAGCAGGGCCCCCAAACCTCTTCACCCAAACCCTGCTGAAAAGGAGCTGCATCCAGATTCTAAGCCTCAGGACTGTTTTGCTCAGCTTGGACTTCAAGTCATTTGGTCACCAAGCATATGATACCCTTTTGTGCCAGGCCAGTCAGGGTCAGTGGGCGGCTGCCAATGGAGGCCTCCGCCCCAAGAGGACGCCAGGGGTCCAGGAACAGGCTTCTGGGGCAAAGCTGTGTGTGTCTTTCAGTGAACACGTGCACGTATTTCTGAATATAACTTAAAACTAAAGCCCTGGGCAGATTTTTAACTTTGTGGCTATTTAATCATTTTTGGCCTACAGAAGGGCTATGTCACACTGATGCCTCATTCCTAGGAGAGGAGCTTCTAGGTCACAGGATACAGCTATTTTCAGCACAAGGAGACATTGTGGCTGCAACAGACAATTTACAGTGTATTTTCAAATAGCCAGAAGGGCAGATTTTGAATGTTCCCAAAACAAAGAAATGATAATTATTTGAAGTGATAGATGCCCTGATTACTCTGATTTGATCTTTACACACTGTGCACACGAATCAAACACCACAGGTAGCCCATAAACATGCACAACTGTCCCTTAAAATAACGATAGTAAAGTGGAATAATAGTCCTAATGGTCACATCGGTTTCCTCTTACATAAGAAGTGTCTGAAAGCTCTGCCCCCCTCACACCCCGCTGGCCGGCCTGCTCTTTACTTTCCTCAGCCAGTGTGGTAGGCAGGTGGTGGTCCTTTGGTGGGTAAACGTGTGTTGATATATTTTCTCCTACTTTTTTCTTGTGATTTCTTTCTCATGATGGTGTCACGTGATGAAAAGGAGCTTTGAATTTCATTATTTTTATTGTTGGAGATTCATTGGGGGTACACTGAAGCAGGTTACATTAATTGCTTTTGTTAGATAAGGACCCTCTTATATTTTGTGTCCTACTCCCAAAAGGTGAACCCTATCCCTTGACCTCCCACATCCTCCCTCCGTCCCTTTCTCAGCTCTCCCTATTGCCCATCCCCCACTGTGTACCGCAACCTTAATTGTCCTCACATCAGAATTGAGTACATAGGGTTCTTATTTCTCCATTCTTGTGATGCTTTACTATGAATAATGTGTTCCACATCCATGCAGGTTAATACAAAGGACATAAAGTCTCTGTCCATTTTAGTAGCTGAGTAGTATTCCATGGTGTACAAATACCACAGCTCATTAATCCATGGAGTACTACTCAGCCACTAAAAAAGCTGTTTCCACATTTTGGCAATTGTAAATTGAGCTGCAATTAATAGTCTAGTACAAGTGTCCTTGTGATAAAAGGATTTTTTTCTTCAGGGTAGATGGTCAGCAGTGGGATTGCAGGGTCAAATGGGAGGTCTAGCTTGAGTTCTTTGAGAGTTCTCCATGCTGCCTTCCAAAAAGTTTGCATTAGTTTACAATCCCACCAGTAGTGAAAAAGTGTTCCCAAGAACCTTTTAATTTCAAAACCCAGTACAGCAACCTTGTCCTTTTTGTTGATGGCATTTTAGGTCCTGTTTAAAAAAAAATCACCGTTACTTATCCCATGAAAATTAAATATTATTTTTGGATAGATCTAAGCTTTTTAGTTTTCATATTAATTCCACAATCAACATAGAGTTGGTATGGTCAGTAGCAGGGACCCAGCTTCTTTTTTCCTCATTTGGGTGCCCACATGGGTCAGAGTGAGCTGCTAAAGAGGGGCCTCTTCCGAGACACCGGCGGCCTGGCCACCCCACCCCCCGCCGCTATACTGACCCACACCTGTTTCCGGTGGGCTGTGCAGGGTTCACTCACCTCCTCTTTGTACCAATCTCCAACTACCTCAATTACCACCTTTAGGACAATGCTGATATCACTAGCTCAGACCCTACACCTGTGTTTCCCGTCTTCACGTTGCCTTGCTATTCCTTGACCTTTCACCTTCACAAGCATTTGACATCTGGTTGTAACTTTCAGCAGCAACCAAACCAACCCATTCCCAAATAACAAAATTCTGAGGTTTTGAGACTGAACTGCATGTGTAGCTTGACCTATGAAAACTGGCTGCTCTACATTTAGCTGAGACAGGTGCTCAGGTGCTGTGGAGTGTGAATCAAGCCTCTGGGGTGACGCCAATTGCATGTCTGGCTGGAGCAAGCTGAGAGGAGTCTCAAGGCCATCCTGGCGGGTTAAAACCTGTTAAAACAGGCTCAGAAACACCTGGGAATACCTGGGAATGTCCCTTTCAGAGATGTGGCAGCTTTGGGATCTTGGATGTTTCCAGTCTGACCTGATCAGAAGTATCACCCAGCAGTAGCAGCAGGAAGGGTCAAGGGCAGCACACACCACCCATGCGGTGAAGAGACAGTCTCCCCAGTTTGGTTGTCCAGGACCACACGGCAGGGCTCCCAGAGCCTTGTTGTTCCTGATGCCTTGGGTGTAGAGCAAGCACGCAATTCCTTAACAGTGCAGGAAAGGGTTATGATTGTATATTCATTCCAAGCAACACCTAGTCCAGAGCAGGGCCCAGAGACCTTCCTACTCGCGCTCCTTCACCAGCACTAACCACAGTCCTGCCTCCAGTGATCCCGTTTTTGGAGTGTCCACAATTATCATTTGCATAATCCCAGTAGCTGAGGTAAGGAGAGTCAGCAATTCCTGACAGGTTTAACTTTGTGTAATTGCCTCCTACTGAGTCTTCTTCCCCGTGCCCCGTCTCCACCACACCAGTGCTCCCACACTCAGTTCACACGCACAATCCCTGGTCAGACCAGCACAGGCAGCCTCCCTCTGCCCACCTCCATGAGTTGCTACCCTGCTCACCCGCCAGCTGCCACCTACTGCACTGAACACATCTATCCCACCCCACACCCGAAATGGCGCTGAGCAGACAGAGGGGACACGTTCCCTGTCCAGACAGTGACCCAATTCTCTGTTTCTCATCTGAAACCACAGACGCCAGGAAGAAGTTGCAATGTTTTTCAGGATTCAGTATTTAAGAATTGTCCTTTATGAAGCTTATATCCAGTGAAATTATCCCTCAGGAACGAGGGGGAAGTAAATATATTCTCTGATGAACAAGAACTAAAAGAACTCTTTCTGGTGGATATACTCTGAAAGACTGGCTAAACGAAGTTCTTCAGACGGCAAGAAAATTAAATTCACCTTGCGACCTGCAGACGATAACTCTCCTGTCACTTTGCATGGCACTTTTGCAGATTCCACAGGATTTTCCAGACTGATGGTCGCCTTGTGTGCAAATAAAGACAGATGTTTTTCTTCTCCAATAAGGAAAATTTTATTTCGTTTTCTACCTCCATTACACTGGCTAGAACCTTCAGTGCCATTAAGAAAAGTGGTGAGAACAGACATTTCCCGCTTTTTTCATGCCCTTTGTATAAAAGTGTTCAGTCTTATTAGGTAAGATACCAGCTATAGGGGCCCCACTTCTAGATACCCTTTATCACGTTCAGGAAGTTCACTCTTCTACCTAATCTTCTGAGCATTTTTTAATCAATAATCAAAAATGGATGCTAGATTTTTTTAATTCTTTTGTGTCTACTAAGATGATTCTACGGTTTTC
>NW_003852805.1:40721-42730 GCF_000181295.1 Otolemur garnettii
CCCACACCCACTCCTAGACACACATACTCACAGGGTTGTGGGGACAGGACTCACAGGCTTACCCCACGCCCACTCCTAGACACACACACTCACAGGGTTGTGGGGACAGGACTCACAGGCTTACCCCACGCCCACTCCTGGACACACACACTCATGGAGCTGTGGTAACAGGACTCACAGGCTCACCCCATACCCTCTCCTGGCCACACACACTCACAGGTTTGCAACTCTCTTCTCAGCAAGTGACTGGCCCTAACACACATGGTTCCAGTGCCTGCCTGGATCACAGGGGTCCCTGAGGAGGACCATCATCACTCTGGTCACTATGCAGTCAGGCCACCCCAGCACTGTGAGCCTCAGTTTCCCCATTTAGAAGGTTCTGAGTCTGGATGAGATGACCCTTTTCCAGCTCCCAAAATAACCTCGGCTCTGTCCCAAGCACATCAGTCCTTGCTCCAGGCTCCAGCAGGTGAGCAGGGTGCCATGCCGTTTTCTCCCAAAGCTCCTGCCTCAGGGCTCCCATCTGTAGGGAGGCAGCTTCAGTGGGTCCTCCTGGTGGCTGTCACATGGGTAGGGGCACAGCCACCCCACTGGGTGGAGCCACCCTCACAGAGAGCATGAAGCAGGTGAGGGACCAGCAGAGACACCTACCATGAAGGCCTGAAGGAGGCAAACTGGGGAGCTGTGAGGGAGACCCCAGGAATGACAGCACACAGTGGACCCCAGGATGTACTATGGAGCCTCACCTGCCCCTGGGGCCCCAGCTCAGGGTCTCTCTATGCTCTGAGGTGGGGACCATCAGCCCAGTGAGGCTGCAGAGTTCCCCACCCCCATGGCAGGGCCAGCACACTCAGATCAGTCCACACCAACTGCCACACTCAGAGACCAGACAAAACACAGGGATCAGGGCAGAGACTGAGTGCATTGCTGTGAGGGGTGTGGCCTCCAGACTGCCAGGGTCCAGCGGTATGCATGAGTCTGTTAAGTGGGCCTGCACATCTCAGGGCCAGAGGCCTCTGTGCCGTTGGAAGGCCACATCCACCACCCCTGGGCAGCTCATGTTCTGGGAGCTGCAGGCAACAGGGGTGAGCAATTTAACTTCTAGAAAACAGCAAGAGGACAAATGCATGTGCCGTGTTTGGGAAAGAGCTCAGTGCAGCAAAAACCCGCAGCCCAGGTAGGTGAACATGAGGACACTGGGGAATCCTGTCTCCGTGCACATCTCTCATCTGGCTATGAAATGGCTGTGACAATTCTGAAAGAAGAGACCTCAAAAGAGAAAAAACCTGATGTATACTGCAACCCATGTTCCTGGGCATCCCTGGACAGGCCAGGAGTGATGGGGTTGGGTGGGGCAGGCCCCATACCTTCTACAAGCTCCGGAGGGTCTGAGGTGGGGCAGCACGGGGCATGTTCCCCAGAAACAGGTGGTGGATTCCAATGCAGAGACAGTGAACAAGCCTGGGCTTGAGGGCCCCGTGCGGCCAGTGACCCACAGTCACAACTGCATTGGTGCCCAGGTGCCATGGAAGCCCCAAGTCCAGGACAAGGAGGACTCAGGACAGAGCTCTGTGCAGGGGACAGCATAGTCCCTGTGTAGTCACAGCAAATCCCACTATGGGGGCTGACCCCAGGACGGAGGGGCAAAGGGTGGGCAGAGGGGAGGGCCAGGAATAGTGGTAGGAGCCACACAGAGAGGAAGGCAGAGGGGCCTCACACCTAAACCTGGGTAGTCCCTGAAGCTGGACCTCACCTATACCTGGGCTTCACCTTTACCTGGATCTCGCCTACACCTGAACCTCACCTTTACCTTGATCTCCCCTGCACCTGGACCCAACCAGCATCTGGTTCTCACCTATACCTGGATCTCTCCTGAACCTGGACCTCACCTGTACCTTCTCTAAGTCCCATGGAACTAGAATAGCACCGAGGCTGCAGGGTCACATCCAGAGTCAAGGACAATCTCCTGAACTCTCCACCTTTGTCCTGACCTCTTCCACCTACTTGCT
>NW_003852805.1:43101-45514 GCF_000181295.1 Otolemur garnettii
CTGGCAGGCTGGCCCCAGCCCTTTCTGCCAGTATCACTTGGGGCTGTGAGCAGAGCCATAGCATCATGTGGATGGTAGTCACATGGCAGTGCATGCCATGACCCAGAAGTGGGGGAGCAGCACAGTAAAACATAGGTTTCCCGACATGACTGGGAGGGCCCCTGACTGCTCAGCTCATGGTGGGGGACAAATCAGGGGAAAAGCACCCCCATTTGTCAGTCAGCCTTGCCCATGGGGCCACACCCTGCTGACCCACCACTGAACAACATGTAGGGCCCACTGCTGGGCAGGTGGGATCTGGGCTCCTTCAGGGACACCTCGCTGCCTGGTCTTAGGAACATTTCTTTCTCCCAGGGGAGTCTGGCTGGAGAGCTCAGCCAGAGCCAGCAGGTACCATCCCCTCTTGGTGCCAGCCCTCACCTAAGGCCCAGTCTCAGAGCTCAACACAGCCCAGGTGGAGGAGAGTACAGGGGTGCAGGCTTGTATCCTGGGGCCATTTCTAAGACAGACTTACCTGGGATCATGCAAGAACTGGACAGTGGCCCCAGTGTCCAATGGCCCTGTGAATCTGCCTATGTCCCAGCCTATTAGGGACTCCAACTAAGGTCCCTGAGTCACACACTCAGAGACTGAGAACCGTGCAGGAATCTTTCTCGGCCAACCTTGGGGACACATTTTCCATGGCAGTCCAAGGGCTGGCCTGAGTCCCTCCAGCTGTCCTACTGCCCTCCTGACCTTCTGGATGGCTCCTGCCCCCAGCTCCAGGGCTAGAGCAGCCCTCAGGATGCCTCAGGCTAGAGGCCTCCCACCTCTTGTCAGGCCCCCTGTGTAGGAGACTATGTGAAAAGAGTGAAAACCTGCCCTCCACCCCCACCCCAAAAAACCCTATTTGTTTCTGCCTTTGGCCAAACAGAGCCCCTCTGCCACTAAACCTTGGCCCCACTGCACCTGCCCCATGGTCCAGGAGCTTGCTCCTTGTGCCCATGGGGTCTCTCCAAAAGCCCCTCCATGGGGAATCACCAGGGCATATCCAAGAAAGGCAGAGAAGAGGCAGGCAGCCAGGGGATTTAGTCAGAGGCTCCCTCATGGTGGAACAACTGGAGACTACCTTCTTTAGCTATGGGGACTACAAGGATGTTGCTACCATGGTGGCCAGCTGTCACAGTGGCCGGCTGTGGTGCAAATACCAGCCCACAGGGTGGTGACTGGGTCAGGACTGTCCAAACTCTAGCCAGAGAGCAGGAGATGGACTGGGGTGAGACTCCTCAGACCAAGCGGAATTTGTGCTAGCCTCAGACACTGTGGATACTACGGTAGCTGGGCTCACAGTGCCACAACCCACACCTAAAACTTGGCCCTGCACCTGCCTATCTGATAGAGACCAGCTAGCAGCCCCTCCCTGAGGAGGCCCTGAGACCCAGGGCGACTGCCAGATTCTGAGCGGCCCTGCATCACTGTGACTATAGCTGGGGTACACCGTGAGAAGAGCTGAGTCCAAAACCACCCCAGGGCCACCACCTGAAGCCCAGCACAGAGGGGAATGGCTGCCCCAGCACCCATGCCCTGCCCTGCTCCGGAGCAGCTCCAACCAGAAGATACCTCCTGGTGACCCCATTGAAGGTGGGGACAGGGAAGGTTGGGGCCATGTCCCATGCCTCTGTCTTGGCTCTGGGGCCCCTGCCACCATCACCCGGGCCAGGACACAGGATGACCCACACATCCAGAACTGACTCCAAAAGCACAGACAAAAGGCCCAGAGCCTTGTGGTTCTAGCTATAATAGACCCACCCACACATCTATTATACCCAGAGACCCCATCCCTGTCCCTTACTCAGGGCTAGCTGAGGCCAGTTCTTGGGGAACATACATGGTGTCTGGGGACAGCACTGTGGCCTGAGCTCCACTGGGTCCTGTCCCTCAGAAGGTAGCCCCAGGGCTGCACAGACAGTGGTGGCCAGTAGGCAGATGGATGCCTGCCAAACCCTGAGCACAGAGCTCCAGGCTCAGTGGACACCATCAAGACCCCAGCAAGGAGAACCATGCCCCTTCCTCCCATCTGCAGCTAAGACATTGTCCTCCACCTCTGACCCTCACCCCAGCCCTCCTCAGCCCTCACAGGGACCTCAGCCCCTGGGTCCAGGAACTCAGCAGCAGACTCTGCCACACCAGACAACCAGGTCCCTGCCATTTTGCAGTACCTAAATCCACAGCGGGGACCTCTGACAGCCTGAGCCCACCCTGACATGGAGCAGGGTGCATCTGGGCTGGGCCCAGCTCCTCCACACCAGCTTGCACATCAACACATTACCTTCAGTGGGCTGTGTCCAGGAGGGTCTAGAGCCCCCCTTGGGATTGGGGCCCAGGGGCTCACTCACTCCATCTCCTTTCTGAGCCAAGGAACTGGCAACTGGGT
>NW_003852805.1:45928-48115 GCF_000181295.1 Otolemur garnettii
CCTGCCCTCTGGGGTCCCTCAAGGTCAATCCTTGGCAGGCTGAACCCTCAGCTGCCTCTCACTGTCATGGACACCTCATGGAAATACCTGGGGTCCAGGTCCTAGGCCCTGAAGCTGATTCAACCCAGATGGTCCTTCTCTCCCTCAGATGCCCTCCAGGACATCCCTGGGCCACCAGCCAAGGGGCACCACCTGAAGTCTAGCAAGGAGGGAGCTAACTCCAGCTACCTCAGGGCCTCAGCTGACCCAATGGTGCCCACTGCCTCTGTGTCTCCAACCCCTCACATCCTCAGCCACTGGGGCCACATAGCTGATATGCACACCCTAATCCCACTTGCGTCCTTCTCTCCTAGTGACGACTGCCCCCCTGACCACTCTAGAGGTCTGCCCTCCCAGCTCCTTTCCAGACAGGGTCAACCCAACTCTTTCCCAGCCAAACCTACATGTGCAGGCCAAGTGCCAATGCCCCTGGTGTCAGCGTGAGCAGACCTCTGGCCCTCAGCCCCTTTGAACTGTCAGTCATCTCCCCACTAATCAGGACGCAGCTCAGCTCAGTCTGCTGTTCTCAGAAATCACTGAATAAGTCCACCGGCACCTTGTAACTAATGTCTGGCTGTGTTTAAAGTGCCATGACATCTCCAGGAAGTGTGGGAATAATTCTAAGTTCAGTAAATTACTGCAGGGCAGGCAGGGTATAGGTTCCAGATCCCCAGACACTCACGGGGCCTCTGCTCATAAGACACCTAGAGAAAAGACACCCCAGAAAAGAGACACTAAAGCCAAACGCTCAAGCAAGGCACCTAGAAACTGTCTGAGACCAGACTGAGTGGAGCAGGGAATGGGAGGCCCAAGGGCAGCCCCCACAGCCCCCTGCAGGCTCGAGGCCAGGCCTGCTAAACCCCCAAGCGTCCAGCCCCCCACCCTGCTGGGGCCCAACCCAGAAGCATACCCCACCCTGGAACATAGTTTGGAGCTCCAGAGCTATGTCCAATGGGGAACATAGCCTCTAACCAGCTGCCCTTATGGTACCTGCTCTAAGCAGCCTCCCAGCTCTCTGGACTAAGCAATGAGCTCCCAAGATGAAGGCTGAAGTCTGCTGGGCACACAAGGAATGAGGGCCAGCTGGTGCCCTGGATGGGGCCAGAAGAGAGAATAGAGAGCCCCCACCCCTCCCTGGGGCCAGAAGTGATGGTATCTTTGGGGAACCATGGGGCTCCCAGAGTGGGTTCCACTGAAGCAAAGCCCTCGCCGGCCCACACCTGCTTCCCAGGCCTGGGAAGAGGCAGCCATGTGACTGTCTGCCCCACAGCTAAGCCCTTGGAAACAGAAGAGAACAAGAGAGGAGTCTCAGGGTTATTCAGTGGTCCCCACCCAAGCCAGGTCTCCCAAGGTCCAGGCCACTGTAAACGTTTTGAGTTTGAACACAAACCACCCTCAGCAATTGCCAAGGACACATAGCAGATTGGGGTCAGTAGACCCAGGCCCCCACCAGCCACCCCAGGGACACAGAAGCTCTAGAAGGGATTTGTGGTACAGCATGGAAAGCGGAGGGACCCACAGCCTCACCTGGACAAGCACAGGCATCCCCACGAACCCACCAGGGACACCAGGGCAGACACTCGAGGGGGCTTGTGCACCAAGGATGTGGCTGATGTGGCCCACCCAGGAACTAAGGGACAGACTCACCCTGAGTTTCACACCAAAAAAAAAATCCCACTGGAAATACAGGACCACAATCAGCGAGCCAGGCTGAACCAGCAGATGCACAGAGACAGCACCAGGCAAGGAGGATTTTGCCAGGGGCCATGTCACCGTGAGAGTATTGTGATAGTGATTACTGCTATGCCCACAGTGACACATCTGCAGCCCTAAAGCCCAAAGCCCCACCCTAAAACACACCCACTCTCAGAGCTGCATGGTGATGGGCACCCTCTGGGATGTGGGCCTTGGTGGATCCATCAATGTGCAAAATGCACCAGACTCTTGGCCAGGATCCCTCCCCGGGCCAAAGGGAATAGTGAAGGACCAGCTCATCTCTGGGGCATAACAGAAAAGGAGAGGCCAGCTTCCTAGGCCCTAGGACAAGAGTTCTGGCCAGTCCACAAGGTGGGACAGGGGCAGAGACTGAACAGAGCCCTTTGCCATTTGGGTTCCTGTATGCACCGAATTCCATCTGTTTTTTTTTTT
>NW_003852805.1:49920-51411 GCF_000181295.1 Otolemur garnettii
AATGTTGTTCTGTGCCCATTCTGCATGCAAGGGGATCCTGAAAGGCTGAGGTACACAAGCTAAAGAGAATTAGTCAGTTGGATGTGCAAAGCTAATCTGAAGGAATTACTCAGAACAAGGAACAGAGAAAAAAGCAGACTTCAAACATCTGTCGATTATGGTTCAGTGGGAACTCCAGGTATTGCTGCTGAGCTCTAACACTTTAGGAACATGTGCAGGACTCCATCACATGTAGCAGAACTGTGCATGCAGCCACCCTGGGCTAGCACTGTGACACCCTCAGGTACAAAGGTGGCCATAACTGAGAGTTCGTCACAGTCCCAAACTGGAAACCAACCAAACGTCCATCCTCCTGGGACAGGTGCATGAAGTACGGCCTGTCTATAAGGGAGACAAGTGGATAGCAGCACTGACAGTGAACAAAATAGGCTTCCCATGACAGCACAGATGGACTGATACAAAATTGCATCAGAGAAGAAAAAGCAAGTCCAGGAAAAAATATTCTCAACATGACTGTCTCCAAATGAAATTAAGAACAGGAAAAACTAAAACTGTATCGTCTTAAGGGATACATATCCTAATCAGAAAACTATAAGGGTGACAGAGCAAAGGATGACCACAGAATGAGAGTAACCTGTAGCTCTACTGGGGAAGGAAGAGGGCCAGACCACAGACACCCAACCAAGCAAAGTCTTCTTTGAGGAACAAAAAGTAACCTATATTACCTTGGAAATAGCAGTTTAACTTCTAGAAAACAGAAAGAGGACAAATGCATGTGCCATATTAGGGAAAGACTCAGCGCAGCAAAAACCCTCAGCCCGGGTGGGTGAGCTTGAGGACTCTGGAGAATCCTGTCTCCATGCACATCTCTCATCTGGCTATGAAATGGCTGTTACATAAAAGGGCTGTGTACATTGGACATTGCCCTTTTATGAAACTAATTTATAGCTCTCAAATTAAATATACAACTTAATTCTAGCCCAAGAATATGGGGAGGGGGTGGGGAAGGGGAGGGGAAAAGGGCGGCCAGGTGGTGGGAGGGTGACCAGAAAGATCACCTATATCTGTCTAACAAGGGTAGAAGTGAACTTTTCTAGAACTAGAATATAAATGTTTTGAGACAATGACTAAGCAAATGACATGAAATCTATGTTAACTAGCTTGATGAAAGTATTTCAAATTGTATATGAAAACACTACACTGTGCCCCATGTTTGCATTAATGTATACAGCTATCATTTAATAAAAAAAAAAAATGGCTGTTACAAGTCTGAAAGAAGAGACTTTAAAAGAGAAAAAACCTGATGAATACTGAAACCCATGTTCCTGGGCATCCCTGGACAGGCCAGGAGTGGTGGTGTGGGGTGGGTCAGGCCCTGTACCTTCTAGAAGCTCCTGAGGGTCTGAGGTGGGGCGGCATGGAGCATATTCCCCGGAAACAACTGGTGGATTCCAATGTGGAGACAGTGAACAGGCCTGGGCTTGAGGGCTC
>NW_003852805.1:51617-53673 GCF_000181295.1 Otolemur garnettii
GCAGGGATAGTGGCAGGAGCCACACAGAGAGGAAGGCAGAGGGGCCTCACACCTAAGCCTGGGTGGTCCTGACCTGTATCAGGACCTCACCTGTACCTAGTTCTCACCTATACCTTAATCTCACCTATACCTAGATCTCACCTATACCAAGATCTTACTTATACCTGGATCTCACCTGGACCTCGGCCTCACCTGGACCTGAACCTCACCTACACATAGATCACACCTATACCTAGATCTCCCTGCACCAGAGCCTCACCTGAACCTGGATCTCACATGCACATAGATCTCACCTTTACCTGGATCTCTCCTGCACCTGAGCATCACCTTTACCTACACCTCACCTGCACCTGGACTTAACCAGCATCTGGTTCTTACCTATATCTGGATCTCCCCTGAACCTGGACCTCACCTGTACTTTCTCTAAGCCCCATGGAACTAGAATAGCACCGAGGCTGCAGGGTCACATCCAGAGTCAAGGACAATCTCCCGAACTCCCCACTTTTGTCCTGACCTCTTCCACCTACTTGCTCCTAGAAGACAAAGGCCCCAGAATGATCTCTACCTATTTGGGGACCATTTATGAACCCAGAAGGGCACTGTAATGGAGGAGTTCCACAGTATAGAAAAGCATGGCCTACGCTGGAGCCTAGGGTCAAGGCCAGGCAAGGTCACTGTCCACCTGCAAGGAGAGGTGGCTCCAGAGTTCCCAGCAAGAGAGCCAAGAGGACTAAGGCTCTGCCACTCCTCTCGGGTCAGAACATCCTGGTTTCCTCATGCCCGGCTGCCCCACCCTGGCACTGGGATTGAGTCATGGTCTGTGTCACTGTGGTATTATACTATCTTGGGTACTTATTATAGCCACAGTGCCACAGAGTCCATCAAAAACCTGTCCCCAGCATGCTGGCCCCAGCCCTTTGTGCTGACATGTCCAGTTGTGGGGCCACAGCACCAGGTGGATGATGATCACGTGGCAGCCCAGGTGCGGGAAGCTGCCTTGTGTCCTGGGGTAATTTCAGAGACAGAAGACATTCCTGGGATGAAGCCGGAACTGAACTGTGGCCCCAGTGCCCAGCTGTCCTGTGAGCCTTGCCTGTGTCCTGACTCCACCAGGAGAAGCAATCCGAGAGCCCCAGGTAGCACCAAGATAAAGAACCTTCCAGAAACCCTGTCTGCCTTCCCATCTGGTCCCCTCTCCCAGGACAGCCCTCATCCTCAGGGAATCAACTGAGTCTGCATAAGGATGGTCTCCAGGGTGCCCCACAGGTCGGCTCTTCCCAGACCCCCTGCACCTCCCTCCAGGCATGGGGTCCAGGGAGACCTGACTCCCATGACACAGAAGAGTATCACCAGAGATCCTGAGGGAGTTCCGAGGAGGGCACATCAGACCCCTACTTCCTTCCTCCAGTGGAAGATACAGAAAGTCCTGGGCCAACCTACCGTCAGTGGGCTCCTGGACCCCTGGACCCAGCCTGAGTGGGAAAGGGCTCTCCTGTGCTCAGGGACTTTTGGACCTTCCTCTGTGTAGTCAGAGGCTGCTCTCACAGAGGATGGCCAGCTCCAGATGCCCAATGTGCCCATGCCGCACACAGCATCTGCCCACCCACCAGGTCCTTAAAAGGGCTCTGCATTAACCAAACTGACCCACCACAGCCACCCGGCCTCTACCCCAACAGCCCAGCACCATGGCAAGAAGCACCCCTGTACCTCAGCCTCCTAAGTATATGGGACTATAGGCGCCCTCACAATGCATGGTTATTTTTAGAGACGGGGTCTCACTCGTGCTCAGGCTGTCTCGAACTTGTGAACTCAGGTGATCCACTTGCCACTGCCTCCCAAAGTGCTGGGATTACAGGTGTCAGCCACCACACCCAGCCTATTCTTTTTTTATTTTTTATTTCAGGTGAATGTGAGGGTACAGACAAGCAGGTCACAATGTTTAAACACAACTAAAATCTTTTTCAATGGTTTACACTAGGGGCCCTCAAACTTTTTAAACAGGGGGCCAGTTCACTGTCCCTCAGACTATTGGAGGGCTGGACTATGGGCTCCGGGA
>NW_003852805.1:53907-55527 GCF_000181295.1 Otolemur garnettii
CCAAGCGAGAAATCCCCTCTCCCAGGCAGCACCATGAGTGGGACCAGGAACATGCAGGACCCAGTTAAGGTCTGCGGTGCAGCACCTACAACTGAGGCCAGCAGATGCCTCCTACTGGGCTGGCTGTCCTGCCCTAGTTTCCAGGAGGATGGGGCACCCTGAGCTGGACAGGACATGAGCCCTGTCCAACCCAGGATAGAGCCAAGTGAACCTTAGCAGTGTCCTGCAGGTCACCACTCAGATAGCCTGAGGATCCTGGACCACCAGCACCATCCGAGTGGCCTTGTAGGGAGGGGCGGGGTGAGACCCCTCAGACAAAGTAGAATTTGTTCAGGCCTCAGGCACCATGGATACTACAGTAGCTGGAGCTCACAGTGCCACAAGCCACACCTAAAACTTGCCCCTACACCTGCCCACCCGATGAAGACCAGCCAACAGCCCCTCCCTAAGGAGGCCCCAAGGCACAGGACACCTGGTAGATTCTGAGCTGCCCTGCACCACTGTGGTTATAACTGGAACTACCACTGTGAGACGAGCTGAGTCCAAAACCACCCCAGGGCCACCACCCAAGGCCCAGCAGGGAAGGGAGTGGCCACCTCAGCACCCACGACCTGCCCTGCTCCAGACAGCAGACACTTTTTGGTGACCCCATTGAAGGTTGGGACAGGGAAGGTTGTGACCATGTCCCATGACTGTCTTGGTTCTGGGGCCCCTGCCACCATCACCCGGGAGAGGACACAGGATGACACACACATCCAGAACTGACTCAAACAGCACAGACAAGAGGCCCAGAGCCTGGTGATTCCAGCTGGAATTGGCCTACGTGCCTGCTACACCCACAGACCCCGTCCCTGTCCTTTACTGAGAGCTAGCTGAGGCCAGCTATCAGGGAGCAGACACAGGTCTGGGGACAGCACTGTGGCCCAAGTTCCACTGGGTCCCATCCCTCAGAAGGTAGCCCCAGGAGTGCACAGACAGTGCTGGCCAGTGGACAGATGGATGTCTTCCAGGCTCTGAGCACAGAGTTCGAGGCTGAAGGGACACCATCAAGACCCCAGCAGGGTGACCCATGCCCCTTCCTCCCATCTGCAGGTGAGACATGTCCTCTACCCTAACCCTGGTGGTGCCACCCAGCCCTCCTCAGCCCTGGGTCCAGGAACTCAGCAGACTCTTCCACACCAGGCAACCAAGTTACCGGCCATTTTGCAGTACCTAAGCCCACAGTGGGGACCTCTGACCAGCAGAGCGTGCTCTGACGTGGAACAGGGTGCATCTACGCTGGGCCCACGTCCTCCACACCAGCCTGCACACCAACACATTGCCCTGCCTGGACCATGTCCAGGAGGGTCTAGAGCCCCCCTGGGGTGGGGGCCCAGAGTCTCACTCACCCCATCTCCTTTCTGAGCCAAGGAGGCTGGCACCTGAGTCCCCATGGCCAGTGCTGGTCTCAGAGCTAGGAGCCCCTTCACTGTCCCCAGGTAGGGACAGTGGGCCCCAGGGATACCCAGATCCAACCCCTGCAGTTCCAGCATCCTCTTTTCCCCAGGATGCCTGAGGCTCAGCCAGACCAGGGTCCAGGGCCCCCAACTGCCATGGTTCACAGGAAACAGATAAGCTCCA
>NW_003852805.1:56074-68831 GCF_000181295.1 Otolemur garnettii
CCCCCCAAAGCACCTGGCCACACTGCGTGCCAACCAGGATGCAGACCACACCTTTAAAACTTGACTCCTCCAGCAGCCGGGGCTGCTCTCAGAAACCCCATGTTGGGACACTGAGGCAGTCGCCAACTGGCTCTTCAATAAAAGGTCTCTGCTGTAAATTTGGCTTGTTTGGCAGTGTGGTTTTTGTGGACCTCCTGGGCACTACAGTAGGGAAAATTCCACAGAGCCCCCGAACCACATCAGCCATGAGCACACATCACCTCCTCCATCTTGGCAGCCTCAGGGTACTGGTTGGGGGTGGCACAACTGGCTTCAGCTCAGCCACTGGCCGGGACTGAAGAGGCAAAATTGGTGGGAAATACAGAGAAAACCCTCCAGACAAGGCTTAAAGAAACATTCCAGAAATTTCTTCAAATGTCCCCAGCTAATGACCCAGAACATTCCATGACATATTTTATTCATATTGCCATACTTCAAAATAAGTAAAGTGAGCCCATGAGTAATACCATCAGTTAACCTGTAAGGTAAGGAGGGGCCAATCCAGCCTCAGATTTCTCAAGAAAGGCATTCATCAAAATCTATAAAACCCTGAGGGAAAGAGAATACACATGTGCCTCAAGAATTGTCGCCCAGCAAGAGCAGCTTTCAAATACACACTCCACACACAAAATCTGGACATTTCCCCGAGTTCCACCTCACTGGATAAATTTTACATAAGCACATAAATAAAGTCAAAAATTCACATGTGTAGTTTTAGGTGTAAGATTCAGTTCTTATTCCATGTGATGTACAATACTGAAAAGGAAGAATAGTTTTCTCTATTTCAGATTAATGGAGACATACGATTAGGTTACAGTTGTTTGCTTTTCTAAGGTTAAAGTCTAGGTTGTAGTTGTGCCACTCACATTATCCAACTGAGATGAAAAAGGGGATCCTCTAGCTGTAGCTGGAAAGGTAAGAACAGCTATAGCAAAGCCAGAGCAGGTGCCACACCTCTCAGGTTCATGACCTAGAGGGCCATGGACAGGTGTTCCCCAGAGCTGCACTTTGCAAAGCAGCAGGGGCACAGGTGGGGGGGAGGCAGGTCAGGGCCTGGCTGTAGGTCCTCATGCAGCCTGCTCAAGAAAGAGAAGCCCATGTGGGGCCTCAGGAGGACAGAGCCATCTGCAGAGCTGGGGAGGTGGATCGAGTCCCTGGATGTCTTGGCAGTGGAGGTCACAGACACATGTGCCCCTGTGATCCCAGAATTCACACAAAAGCAAAATGTAAAGGTGCTCTCTTCTTTTTCAAGTTACTTTTTAATGGACAAATAAAAATCATTTTAAACCTGTATATTATGTTTTAAAATAGAGGGTACCAAAAAATAAATACACTTTTTAAGAAAGGAAAACACTGTTAAACTGTAATACTCAATTGTATATTGTGTCTTCTATCTCTTATAACTGCAGAAGTCAAATGTGACTTGAGAATTTTACTATAGTTTTTTTTTTCCTTTCTTAAAAAGTGTACACATGTTTTTGGCGCCTTCTGACCACACCTCCCTCCCCCAACCTGCATTTGAAGCTCCCACAGAGGAGCGAGGATGTGTGCCTCTAGGTGTCTGTCATGACCCCAGGCCCTGCCACGCTGTCTCAAATGACAAGATTTCCTTCTGTTTCAGGGCCAAGTGACATTCCACTGTGCACAGGCACCACGTTGTGTCCAGTCCTCTGCCAAGGGACAGCAGAACCAGGGCCACTTCCAGGCTCCTCTGAAGACTGCAGCACTGAGCAGGCAGGTGCAGGTGCCTCTTCCATGTGGGGTAAAACCCCACAGTGTGCTCACTTTAAACTCCAGAAGCAGGCAGACAGACTTCTGTGGAAGGCAACTCTGTCGATGACCCCATATCCCTGGTCAGCATGGAACAGGGTCTGGGGATCAGGGCTTAAAAACCCATCTCCAGTGACTCTGGCCATGTGGCTGTTAAGCCTGCAAAGAAAGGGTTAAAAACTTTTCTGCAGAGACACAGCTTAGGGGTTGATAAGCAAACTCACTTATCAGAAAACTAAGCAGGCCTCCAGGTTGCCAGAGACAGAAGCCATAAACCTGCTTTCTGTAAAACAAGGAGTACATAGCAAAACTCCAAAGCTTTACTCCACTCTCGGTAATCTCAAGTCTCTAGACTTACTCCCTTTTTCAGTTGTCTCAAGGTTTCAAACTTTGTGTCTTTTTGAAGGTTGAACTAACTTTAGAAAAGTAGTATGAATGCTTTGCTTGTTAATTAATAGAGTGTACGTGACCAGCCTACTATAAAAGGTGGTCTTGAGCAATAAGGCTTTGCTACTTGCCATCAGCGGGTAGTCTGTCTCTTTCCTCATAATAATTCCAGATGCGAGACTACACCTGTGGCAATGCTGTCTGTCTCTCGCGAAACCCCAACACAACACTTCCACATGCTGACTTAGTGTCCTTTAGCACATGTGTGGGATTGCAGGGTCAAAATGCAGGGTTTTATGTTGTTTTGTGGTAATCTGGTGACTTGCATTTTTCTTTCTTTCTTTTTATTTTTTAGCAAAAATAGGAAAACAGATATAACCCACAGAATCCAAAATATGCATAAAGATGACAGGGACAGAGGTGACATAGGAGCAGATGGAGGGCACAGCCACCATCTATGCTTTCTGAAAACGAGATCCTCATCTTAGAGCCCAGAGCGTTATCCTGCGCATGCAAAGAAGATCAGTGTGGAGCCAGACATAGAGGCCAAAGATGGTCAGTGGAGCCCGGGTCTGGTTCTGGTCAGAGGTGCCACCAGCGCCACCACCCACGACAGCCACCGTGGCTGGACCCATCTGTGAAAGGCTTCGGGCTGCTGTTCTTCTGCCCCAAGGAAACAACAACAAACAGCCCTGAGGAGCTTAACTCACAGCATAACGAGTAATGAACTTGAATGAAGCAGTCCCGGGTTTGGACAAACAGGAGCAAAATGCATCAACAGATAAAAAATACTCACTGGAAAAAATACTGTTAAGGGTTAAGGTGAAAAATTCAGGCAAATAATTCTTCATGAATTATAAACAAATGAAGAACTGGATTTATGGAGAAAACTGTGAAGCTCAAAGGCAAGCACTTAGAGGACAGAGCAGAGGTGAGCAGAAGAAGGCAAATGCCATCTGGCCCAAGTTACAGAAGAAATCAGGTAGAAAGAGGATCAAGAGAAACAGATACCACAGAAAGCACAGGCAGGAATGTAGAGGAGAGGAATAAAGAAATGAAGCATACAGCACAGATGGAGACTTCACAGAGTCAGCAAGAAGTGTCAGCACAGGGACAGGCCGAGCAGAGACAGGCGTATAGTCAGAGTCCTGGACAGGGGGTCAGGTCCTGTGAGGCCCCACCACAGGTCCTGGGTCTCCGTTCTGGGCCAGTTTTCTCTGGTTCTTGGTGTACCCTACTAATACACACTCTTACTTTTAGTATGAATTTTTTTTTAGTTATATTTCAAAATAGTTTTTCTATTCTATTACTTTTGATAATTAATTTTGGTGAGAATTAATTTGGGCAGCATTCAAAAATACCAAATTCTCTATGGGGAAGCCATACTGGCCTCAGACGTCTTACCAGCCACACTCCACACCAGTAAAAGGTAAAAACAACACTACAGGATCCTCAGGAGGGAAAGGGGCAGGTAACCCAGTGTTTATGTGCAGTCCATCTCCCTTCAATCATCAAGGTACTGAAAAACAGTTTCAAACATTCCAATGTCTATAACCTCCTGTTGAACCTGCTACAGGAAAGCCACCTGCCACCAAAAACAGTGTATGAAGTGTCCTTAAGCCAGGGCCAAGAACCAAACATACGACTTAAGTATCCTTAACTTATGTAGGTGGACATTTTACAACCTTCAAGAATCCCAACAGGAGGCAGACGTGGGGAGAGAGCACTTCTGAAATGCTGCCTCATTCCCAGCGCTGGCAGTCAGAAGACATCAGTGAAACTGCACTGAGGATATCAGACAGTACAAACAAACCCTGAGAAAACGGCATTACTGACATTACTAACCATATAATGGTAGGGAGAAGAGGACAGAGGAATGAAGAAGAAACCAGTTAACTTCACACTTATGTGAGGCAAAGAACTGAAGCATGTTGTCTAAAGAAGTAATGTATGAGAGATATTTTGGAAAGTTATAATCACAAAGATAAGCACGGCACACAGAAAACAGCAAAGCAAAAGATAACATAAGATGGAAAACTTGTTTGGAAGTATAAAAATTAATGACATAATTAGGCGGCACCTGTGGCTCCCCCACCCTAGGCAGGGACCAAAGAGGCTTCCCCTCTCCGGGCCACATCCCCATTCGCAACCTGGGCCAGGAGCCCCTGTGTCCACAGCGCCTCATCTCAGTGTCCAGAGCCCAGCGCATGTAGCGGTTTCCAAATGCTGACCTCCTTTGGTGATGACCACTGGCACAGCCCACCCGCCCCGAACCTCAGGACCAAGCCAGACCCGCTCCAGCTGGACCGCAGGGCCTCTGTTGCCCCAGTTAGGCTGCCAGCGGCATCGCACCCTGGCTACACACAGAAACCTCAGTGCTATCCTGGGCTCCCTGACCCAGGCTGTTCCGAGCTCAGGGGGAAGGGAGGCGTGGGGCAGGGGAAGAGGGCAGGACACTGAGGGTAGAAGAAGGAGGGCCATGGGTGTGAGTGGGGCGGGGCGGGACCCTGCATTTCCTTTGGCCAGATTCGGACTGCACCCTGGGCTCAGGCTGGTCTTAGTCCCTGTGTCCAGAACTGGAATCCCCTCCTAAGCCCACGCCTTGTGGCTGAGGTGGCTCTTGGGGCCCTTGAATAAGGTGACCAGATGTTCTGCTTTGGGCGGGACAGTCTTGATTTTTAACGATTTGTCCCGCGTTCTGTGGCATTTTTAAAAAGTCCTGATTTTTGGAAAAAATGCAGGACAAGCTAGGGAAGGCAGGACAACAGGAAGGGAATATACGTTTTTCAGCTGCTGAAAAGGTTAATGTAACTCCATTTGGGAATGATGAGGTTAATGTAACTTCATTTGGAAATGAAAAGGCTAATGTAAACTCCATACTCCCCTCCTGGGCAAGGTCGCCCAGGTGGACCCGTGCCCTACTCCTTTGAGCCACAGGCACCGCCCTATACATATTTTTTTAATGTATTATATTTCTAAATTGTACTTATGTTGAAATTTTAAAAATATATATTACAATACTATTTTTTCATTCTATGAAAATTTTTGTTGCTCCATATAGACCAAATTTTTAATTAAGAACTCACACATACACTCCCTCCCATTCAATGGTGTCCCGCTTCACCAGTGTTAAAATCTGGTCACCTTACCCTTGAATCCTTTGAAGGTAGGTCCCGCTCTGGGTCACACACCCCGCAGGCGCTGCGCCATAACCAGCCCCTGTCCTGTGGTGTGCCCAGATGTGGGCTTGCTTGGGCAAAGCAAGCGTGTCGGGCTGTACCTGGTGGCTCTGGCTACATCGGCCTCAGGGCCACCCTCCAATCTCCCTGGTCCGTGGGGTGGGCGCCTCTGCCCTACTGCAGGGTGGGAAGCTGGATGCCCATGCGGTAAGTGGGGACATGAGGAGCGGCTTGTTGTGTTCGTACTGGCACGTGAGGGACAAGCCCCTGAGGCACATGCCCCACATGGACCCCCGGGGCTCTGTGCACATCCCATCCACGGCTAAATTGCAGGAGATCCCAAAGGCCGTGCCAGGCCCATGGGCAGGGTATTCCAGGGCTTTACGTGGGAGAACGCTCAGCCGTGTCAGGACGAGAGAGGTTTCTAAGGACAAGAGTGCGAGCCTCTGTGACACCTCAGTGGTGTCAAGGGAACTGGACAGTGTTAGGCCCCCTGAAGTACCCAGACCAGCATCCCCAGCTGCCCCACCTGAATTCCAGCCTCCAAAACCTTGGGTGGGATGTTCGGTTCCACTGAGCCTGGTGGAAGCCTCCTGCCCATCGGGTCCTGGGCACTAACAGGACCAGCCCAGGTTCAGCCTTTGGGGCGCATCCAGGCCCTGGGGTGCTCAGGGTGCTCAGGACACCCACCTGAGTGGTCCCAGACCCTCCCATCTGGCGGAGAGCACAGAGCTGGGCTCGGGCGCCACCTGGCGGCCACCCGCGCCGCTGCATGCTCTGCCAGACTCAGGTCCCGCTAGATGGGGGCAGGGGTTAGGGGGTCTTAGGAAAAGTGAGATGTAAAAACAGACATGGACTTTTGCATGCCCATACACATGCACACGAATCATGTCTGTGTATATGCAAATTTGCCCACATACATCTCCCTCTACCTGGTGAGGGGCTCCAGTGACAACTGCATATGTACCTACATCATGGGGGGAGGGAGCTGCCAAATATACCCAAATGTTGACACTCGTGCAAACAGGGCAAAGAAATAGGGAGTTTTTGCAATGTCCTTACAACTTTACTATTGATGAAGATTCTTTGCTTGACCAGACATTAGCCAGCCTCCTGAACTTTGCCCAGGCCCATCTGTGCACATCTTATAAAATCAATTTTAGCAAGAACCCTGCTACATCTGTTTAGCAGAATCCCCTCCCTGCCCTCACTGTCTGATCACCCTGGATTCTGATGGAGTTGCTCATCCTCCTGGGGCTGATCCCCTGGGCTGCCTTCAGTCAGAACCCCCTGACCCCTGAGTTCCCTCTTAATAATTAGCTTTCCACCCTCTGACCCCCATCTGCTACTTGACTGTAAACCCAGATGTGCCCACACAATGTTCAGAGCTGAGCCCAGTCTTGCCCCCACTACAAACCCCCGTCGCCCACTGTCTGTGCCAATTAGGATCATCCTGAGTAGAATCAGCTTCACTGTGCTTTAACAGATGTCATCAAATAACTTTTTAACTAATACTATAAATTTGAGGTGATCTCAGAATGGACACATATGTGCTGTTATTCCTCCTAGCCCCTCCATGGGAGCTGAGATTTTCAAATTCAATGCCATCAGTATGACATGAAAGATTCCTTTTTCATGGGATTACAGATAGACCAGTGAGAGGTAGTGACTTTCCTGCTCTGTACCAGGGAGACCTCTGACAACTTCTCCCATCCAAGGACAGGCATGAGAATCCGTGTCCAGCCTGAACCACCATAGGAGACATGGAACTCCTGGTTGGAGGCAGAATGGGAAGGAGGGCCCCTGTGTCCACCCCAGAAGTGGGAGGAAAGCTGTCCAGGACCTGCGAGCAGTAAACCAGTAAACTCCTTCCAGGAAACCAGGCAATGCCACAGGAGCCCAAGAATCCCCAGATGAGCCCTGGCTGAGATGTGATGAGGGGCCATTATCTCAAGCACCAGTGAGGTCCTGTCTTTTAGCCAGCCACAGAGAACCAACCTGTGTCCCCAGACTCAGTGGACTCTCTGTGGAAGATAAATGTGAAGCTATGAGACTCATTCTCAGCAGCATTACCACTTTGAAAAGCTATTACTGGCTGGGCATCCTGGTGGTTCACACCTGGAAGCCCAGCACCCTGGGAGTCCAGGGTGGGAGGATGCTTAAGGCCAGGAATTGGAGACCAGCCTGAGCAAGAGCAAGACACACACACACACACACACACACACACATATCCTCTATAAAACAGAAAAATTAGCTAGACAAGGTGGCCAGCGCCTGTAGTCCTAGCTACTTAGGAAGCTGAGGCAGGAGGATCATTTCAGTCCAGAAGTTAAAGGCTGCAATGAATTATGATGATGCCGCAACACTACAGTCTGGATTGACTGAGACTCTGTCTCAAATAATAAATAAATGATTACATAAATAAATAAGTACTATAATGTATTACTGCCATTCTAAAACCAAAAGCAAAATTTCACCTCAAATTGATGGCCTCCAATAACCCCAATCCTCCCAGGCATCTGCATGTGGGGAGGCAGGGGGATGGGGGATCCAGGGCTCCCACAGAACACTTGGGCTGCCCTTCAGGTGGGGGCTTGATGTAAAAGAGGGACATACCTATAGTCAATATGCAGAGGGCGAAGCCGTGTCACCATCACTGGGGATCCAGTCTGAGTAGGGGCTGCTAGGACAAGAACAGTGGGGCCTCACAGGGGCAACTATGTGCACCAAGGGAGAGACAGAGCAGATACTCCCCACCCAGGCGACCACAGGCTCCCACAAGCCACACACCCTCACAGGGGTATACGCATGACAGAAGCAGCTGATTCCTCCTGTCCCACTAGAACCTCCAAGAGGCCCCCATCCCCTGGATTACCCTGTCTTAGGCAGGGACAGAGGTGCTTTCTCCTCTCTGGACCACATCCCCCCTCCCAACCGGGGCCAGGAGCTCCTGTGTCCACAGTGCCCCATCTCAGTGTCTAGAGCCCAGCTCATGCAGTGGTTTCCGAATGATGACCTCCTTTGGAGATGACCACAGGCACAGCTGACTCTGCCTCAGACCTGACCTAGGGGCCTCTGCTGTCCCCATATGGCCACCAGGGGCATCACACCCTGGCTGCCCACAGGAGTCTCAGTGCTGGCCTGGACTCCCTGACCAGGGCTGTGGGGAGTGCAAGGGGAGGGGAGGCAGGAGGGCAGGGGGAGAGGGCAGGGCACCAGGGGTAGGACAGGATGGGCCATGGATGTGAGCAGGGGAGGGTGGGACCTGGCATCTCCTTTGGCCAGATTTGGGCTCCACCTTGGGCTCAGGCAGGAACCAGTATGTGTGTCCAGAACTACAATCCCATCCTAGTCCCACATCTTACTGCTGAGGTGGCCCTTGTATTATCAGCAAAGAGTGAAAGTTTGACCTCCCTGTTCCCATTTGAATACCCTTGATATTGTTTTCTTGCCTGATTGCATTGGCCAGAACTTCCAGCCCTATGTTGAATAGTAGAGGTGATAGTGGGCATCCTTATCTGGTTCTAGTTCTAGGTGGAAGAGTTTCTGTTTTACTCCATTCAGTACTCCATTCACAGACATTGGCTGTGAGCTTGTCGTGCATGGGTTCTATCCATTTAAATAATGTCCCATCTATGACAATTTTATTCATTGACATATCAGTTGTTCAGGGAAAAGTTTAATTTCCATGTACTTGTGAATTTTCCATATTCCCTCTTTTGGGAAATGCTGTGAACACTGACCTGGGTAGAGCACAGGGACTAGAAAACACACAGCTCACAGACTTACAGGGACTGCTTATCTGACCATAATAGCACCCAGACCTCAGGGGAATATAGCTGAGACAAAGGCAGTGGGAGGGAAGAGGCTGGAATTGACACCTGAGTGTAAATTCTAATTGCTTGCTGCCCAGGGCTGAGCTTTTTATCAGCTCTAGCAGTGTCTGACCTGCAGAGGAATTTAGTTGGAACAACATCAATTAGGCATGGGGCTGGGACTGGGTGAACTACTCCAGCCTATAATAAGGTTGTCAGGCCTCATCTCCCCGTGCCGGCCTCAGATTTCTGGGTGACTCTGGCAGTCATAAGCCCCGGGAGCAGTTGCTTGCTGGAAAGAACAGTGTCACAGCCCTGTGGGATTACCAGTGACTGAGTGTAAGCTGGGGAAGGTGGTACCAACCTTCCCAGACTAATTCATTTGCTGGGTGGGTCCCTTTGCCCTCATGGAGCACTGGAACAAATTATATCTGAGCTGCGAGCAGACCCCTATATCTAGCTGCCAGAGACATTTGAATTCTTCCACCTGAGATTGGTGCTGACTGGGACAACTGATTTGGACCCCTTGAACTGGGCAAATCACCCAAAGACTATGCAAAGTGGCACCCTCAGTATATAGTTGAGGGAAGTTTTGATTTTCCTGGCCCAGCTGTTGTTTATGGGGGGTGGAGCAACTTAATTGCTGGTATTTCTCCACAGCAAAGACTTCAACCAAGACTGATTCACTAGAGTAAGACAGAGACCAGCTGAAAAAAAGACAGAGCCACTTAGCCCCCACCACACCTAGCAGGTCCCCAGTCTCTCAGGCTGTAACACTGTATGGGTCCTTGACAAAACTCAAGGGGAAAAGCCAAACGGGGTAAAGTAACCATGGGGCACAATCAGCGGAAAAGCTCTGGTAATATGAATAACCAGAGTAGATCAACCTCCCTCCCCAAGAAAGGATGTGGCTGGTAATATGAATAACCATAACCAGAGAAGGTCAACCCCTCCAAGCAAAGATGTGGCAGGTGAAACTGAAGATCCCTTCTATAAACAAATGGCTGAGATGTCCAAAATCAAATTCAGAATTTGGATTGCAAATACGATTAATAGAATAAGGGCAAAGATAGAATTAGAAATTCAAGGAGCATTCAAAAAGTTCACTCAAGCATTCAATGAATTCAAAGACAAAACCACCAAAGATTTTTAAACATTGAGGCAAGAGATTGCAGCCCTCAAAGATCTGACAAATACAGTAGAATCCCTTGGTAACAGAATGCAGGAGGCAGAAGAAAGGATCTCAGACATAGAAGACAAAGTTTCTGAATGTGCCCAAGCATTCAAAGAAAGTCAGAAATGGAAAGCAAAAAGGGATCATTCTCTCAGAGAGCTCTGGAATAATTCAAAGAAACTAATATCCGCCTTATAGAAATCCCTGAAGGTGATGAAGTTGCTTCACAAAACACAGAAGCTCTTCTGTATGAAATTATGAAAGAGAACTTTCCAGATATACCAAGAGATCCTGAAATTCAGATAGCAGACAGCTTCAGAACCCCAGCATGACTCAAGCCAAATAAGACATCCCCTAGACACATCATAATTAACTTCACTAAAGTTAATATGAAAGAGAAAATCTGGAAAGCAGCAAGACGTAAGAAAACCATAACCTACAAGGGGAAGAATATTAGAATGACTGCAGATCTCTCTGCCGAAACCTTTCAGGCCAGAAGAGGGTGGTCATCGACATTTAATCTCCTAAAACAAAATAACTTTCAACCCAGGATCCTGTATCCAGCTAAACTGAGTTGCATTTATGATGGAAAAATTAAATACTTTAATGACATTCACATGTTGAAGAAATTTGCCATAACTAAACCAGTTCTCCAGGATATTCTCAGACTTATCCTCCATAATGACCAGTGCAATCCTCCACCACAAAAGTAAACTCAATCAGAAACTATTGATCAAACTCCAACTTCCACAGTGATGAAAGGATTAAAAATGTCCACTGGACTTTCGAACAATTCAATACCTAACATTTTACCAGGATAATCAATAATTTCAATCAATGTGAATGGCTTAAATTGTCCCCTAAAGAGGCACAGATTGGCTGATTGGATACAGAAACTCAGAACAGACATCTGCTATATACAAGAATCTCATCTTACCTTAAAAGATAAAGATAAACTCAGGATGAAGGGGTGGTAATCTATATTCCAGGCCAATGGAAAGCAGAAAAAAGCAGGTGTCAAAATTTTATTTGCAGGTACAATAGGTTTTAAACCAACAAAAGTAAGCAATGTTAAAGATGGCCACTTTATATTTGTTAATGAGAATACTCAATATGATGAGATCTCAATTATCAATATCTACGCACCCAACCAGAACGCACCTCAATTTATAAAAGAGACTCTAACTGGCATGAGCAACTTGATCTCTCCCAGCTCCATCATAGCTGGAGATTTTAACACTCTTTTGGCAGTGTTGGATAGATCCTCCAATAAGAAGCTTAGCAAAGAAATCTTAGACTTAAATTTAACTATCTGACTTCTGGATTTAACAGACATCTACAAAACATTTCATCCTAACAAAACAGAATACACATTTTTCTCATCAGTACATGGAACATACTCCAAAATCGATCATATCTTAGGTCACAAATCTAACCTCAGTAAATTTAAAAGAATAGAAATTATTCCATGCATCTTCTCAGACCATCATGGAATAAAAGTTGAACTCAATAACAACAGGAATATGCAGTCTTGTACAAGAACATGGAAGCTAAAAAACATGCTGAATGACAGATGGGTCAGAAATGAGATCAAGAAGTAAATTACCAAATTTTTAGAACAAAACTATAATGAAGACATGAGTTATCAGAACCTCTGTGATATCGCAAAGGCAGTCCTAAGAGGAAAATTTAGAGCATTGCAAGCCTTCTTCAAGAGAACAAAAAGAGAGGAAGTTAACAACTTAATGGGACATCCCAAGCAACTGGAAAAGGAAGAACTTTCCAATCCCAAATCCAGCAGAAGAAAAGAAATAACCAGAATTGGAACAGAATTAAATGAGATTGAAAACAAAAGGATTATACAACAGATCAATAAATTAAAACATTGGTTTTTTTGAATAAGTCAACTAAGTTGATAAACCATTAACCAACGTAACCAAGAAAAAAAGAGTAAAATCTCTAATCTCATCAATCAGAAATGGTAAAGATAAAATAACAACAGATCCTTTAGAAATTCAAAAAATCCTTAATGAATATTACAAGAAACTCTATTCCCAGAAATATGACAATCTGAAGGAAATCTAACAATACTTGGAAGCACGTCATCTCCCCAGATTCAGCCAGAATGAAGTGCAAATGTTGAACAGGCCTGTGTCAAGCTCTGAAATAGATTCAACTATACAAAATCTCCATAAAAAGAAAAGCCCAGGACAAGACGGTTTCACATCAGAATTCTACCAAACCTTTAAAGAACTAGTACCTATATTACTCAACCTGTTCCAAAATATAGAAACAGATGGAATAATACCCAACACATTCTATGAAGCAAACATCACCTTGATCCCCAAACCAGGAAAAGACCCAACAAGAAAAGAAAATTATAGACCAATATC
>NW_003852805.1:69976-74204 GCF_000181295.1 Otolemur garnettii
TAGACTCTCACTGGATTAAAGATTTAAACTTAAGACATGAAACTATAAAAATACTAGAAGAAAGTGTAGGGAAAACACTTGAAGAAATTGGCTTGAGCGAACATTTTATGAGCTGGACCCCTCGGGCAATTGAAGCAATGTCCTAAATACACTTTTGGGACCTGATGAAACTAAAAAGCTTCTGCACAGCCAAGAACACAGTAAATAAAGCAAGCAGACAGCCCTCAGAATGGGAGAAGATATTTTCTGGTTATGTCTTAGACAAAGGTTTAGTAACCAGAATCCATAGAGAACTCAAACATATTAGCAAGAAAAAAACAAGTGATTCCATCTCAGGGTGAGCAAGGGACTTGAAAAGAAATTTCTCTAAAGAAGATAGGCACATGGCCTACAGATATATGAAAAAGTGCTCTCCATCCTTAATCATCAGAGGAATGCAAATCAAAACTACTTTGAGATATCACCTAACTCCAGTAAGATTAGCCCATATCACAAAATCCCAAAACCAGAGATATTGGTGTGAATGTGGAGAAAAGGGAACACTTCTACACTGCTGGTGGGAATGCAAACTAATATGTTCATTTTGGAAAGATGTTTGGAGAACACTTAGAGATCTAAAACTAGACCTGCCATTTGATCCTACAATTCCTCTACTAGGTATATATCCAGAAGACCAAAAACTACATTACAATAAAGATATTTGTACCAGAATGTTTATTGCAGCCCAATTCATAATTGCTAAATCATGGAAGAAGTCCAAGTGCCCATTGACCCATGAATGGATCAATAAATTGTGGTATATGTATACCATGGAATATTATGTAGCCTTAAAGAAAGATGGAGACTGTGCCTCTTACATGTTTACATGGATGGAACTGGAACATATTCTTCTTAGCAAAGTATCTCAAGAATGGAAGAAAAAGTATCCAATGTACTCATTCTTACTATGAAACCAATTTATAGCTTTCTTATGAAAGCTATAACCCAATTATAGCCCAAGAAGAAGGGGAGGGTGAAGGGAGAGTAATTGGTGGGACCACAACTACAGTGCATCTTACAAGGGTACATGTGAAATTTACTAGGTGTAGGATATAAATGTCTTAACACAATAACTAAGAAAATGCTGTGAAGGCTATGTTGACTAGTTTGATGAAAGCATTTCAAATTGTATGTAAAACTAGCACATTGTACCCCATGACTGCATTAATGTACACAGCTATGATTTAATTTTAAAAAGTGTCTGAAAGCTCTGCCCCTCTCACACCCCACCGGCTGGCCTGCTCTTTACTTTGCTCAGTCTGTGTGGTAGGCAGGTGGTGGTCCTTTGGTGGATAAACGTGTGTTGAAACTTTCTCCTACTTTTTCTTGTAATTTTCTCTCATGATGGTGTCATGTGATGAAAATAAGCTTTTAATTTCACTTTTTTTTTTACTGTTGGGGATTCATTGGGAGTACACAGAAGCAGGTTACATTAATTGCTTTTGTTAGATAAGGACCCGCCAATATTTTGTGTCCCACCCCCAAAAAGTGAACCCTATCCTTTGACACCCCACGCCCTCTCTTCTTCCCTTTTTCAGTTCTCCCCATCCCCCACCCCCCACTGTGTACTAGGACCTTAATCGTCCTCATATCAGAATTGAGTACATAGGGTTCTTATTTCTCCATTCTTGTGAAGCTTTACTAAGAATAATGTGTTCCATATCCATCCAGGTTTAATACAAAGGATGTGAAGTCTCTGTCTTTTTTAGTGGCTGAGTAGTCTTCCATGGTATACAAATACCACAGCTTGTTAATCCATTCTTGAGTTGGTGGGCATTTAGACTGTTTCAATATTTTTGCAACTGTAAATTGAGCTGCAATAAATACTCTAGTACAAGTGTCCTTGTGATAAAAGGATTTTTTTTTTCTTCTGGGTAGATGCCCAGCAGTGGGATTGCAGGGTCAAATGGGAGGTCTAGCTTGAGTTCTTTGAGGGTTCTCCACACTGCCTTCCAAAAAGGTTATATTAGTTTGCAGTTCCACCAGTAGTGTAAAAGTGTTCCCAAGGAGCTTTTGTTTTCAAAACCCAGTTAACAACCTTGTCCCTTTTGTTGATGGCATTTTAGGTCTTGTTTAAAAAAAAATCATTACTCATTCCACAAAAATTAAAAATTATTTTGAATAGCTCTAAGCTTTTTAGTTCTCATATTAATTCCACAATCCACTTAGAGTTGGTATGGTCAGTAGCAGGGACCCAGCTTCTTTTTTCCTCATTTGGGTGCCCACATGGGTTAGAGTGAGCTGCTAAAGAGGGGCCTCTTCTGAGACACCGGCGGCCTGGCCACCCCACCCCCCGCTGCTATACTGACCCACGCCTGTTTCCAGTGGGCTGTGCAGGGTTCACTCACCTCCTTTTTATACCAATCTCCAACTACCTCAATTACCACCTTTAGGACAATGCTGATATCTCTAGCTCAGACCCTACACCTGTGTTTCCCGTCTTCACGTTGCCTTGCTATTCCTTGACCTTTCACCTTCACAAGCATTTGTGACATCTGGTTACATCTGGTTGTAACTTTCAGCAACAACCAAACCAACCCATTCCCAAATAACAAAATTCTGAGGTTTTGAGACTGAACTGCATGTGTAGCTTGACCTATGAAAACTGGCTGCTCTACATTTAGCTGAGACAGGTGCTCAGGTGCTGTGGAGTGTGAATCAAGCCTCTGGGGTGACGTCAATTGCATGTCTGGCTGGAGCAAGCTGAGAGGAGTCTCAAGGCCATCCTGGCGGGTTAAAACCTGTTAAAACAGGCTCAGAAACACCTGGGAATACCTGGGAATGTCCCTTTCAGAGATGTGGCAGCTTTGGGATCTTGGATGTTTCCAGTCTGACCTGATCAGAAGTATCACCCAGCAGTAGCAGCAGGAAGGGTCAAGGGCAGCACACACCACCCATGCGGTGAAGAGACAGTCTCCCCAGTTTGGTTGTCCAGGACCACACGGCAGGGCTCCCAGAGCCTTGTTGTTCCTGATGCCTTGGGTGTAGAGCAAGCACGCAATTCCTTAACAGTGCAGGAAAGGGTTATGATTGTATATTCATTCCAAGCAACACCTAGTCCAGAGCAGGGCCCAGAGACCTTCCTACTCGCGCTCCTTCACCAGCACTAACCACAGTCGTGCCTCCAGTGATCCCGTTTTTGGAGTGTCCACAATTATCATTTGCATAATCCCAGTAGCTGAGGTAAGGAGAGTCAGCAATTCCTGACAGTTTTAACTTTGTGTAATTGCCTCCTACTGAGTCTTCTTCCCCGTGCCCCGTCTCCACCACACCAGTGCTCCCACACTCAGTTCACACGCACAATCCCTGGTCAGACCAGCACAGGCAGCCTCCCTCTGCCCACCTCCATGAGTTGCTACCCTGCTCACCCACCAGCTGCCACCTACTGCACTGAACACATCTATCCCACCCCACACCCGAAATGGCGCTGAGCAGACAGAGGGGACACGTTCCCTGTCCAGACAGTGACCCAATTCTGTTTCTCATCTGAAACCACAGAGGCCAGGAAGAAGTTGCAATGTTTTTCAGGATTCAGACAGTCACATTGTGTGCAAATAAAGACAGATTTTTTTTCTGTTCCAATAAGGAAAATTTTATTTCTTTTTCTACCTCCATTACATGGCTATAACTTTCAGTGCAATGTAAGAATAGTGATGAGAACAGACATTCCGGCTTTTTTCATGCCCTTTGTATGAAAGTGTTCAGTCTTTTCTTATTAGGTACAATATTAGCTGTAGATACCCTTTATTGCACTGAGGAAGTTCACTCTGTACCTAGACTTCTGAGCATTTTTTAATCAATAATCAAAAATGGATGCCAGATTTTTTAAATTCTTTTTTGTCTACTAAGATGATTATACAGTTTTTCAATTTTCTGCTTCGCTCCCAGTGAGCTCAGCCGACACCCACTCCTGGACACTCACACTCACAGGGCTGTGAGAACAGGACACACAGGCTCACCCCACACCCACTCCTAGACTCACACACTCATGGGACTGCAGGAACAGGACGCACAGGTTCGCCCCACACCCACTCCTGAACTCACATTCGTGGGCTATGTGAACAGGACTCACAGGCTCACCCACACCCACTCCCGAAACTCACACTCACAGGGCTGTGGAAACAGGACTCACAGGCTCACTCCACATCCACTCCTGAAACTCACACTCACAGGGCTGTGGAAACAGGAC
>NW_003852805.1:74374-84933 GCF_000181295.1 Otolemur garnettii
CCTGAAACTCACAATCACAGGGCTGTGTGAACAGGACTCACAGGCTCACCCCACGCCCACTCCAGAAACTCACACTCACAGGGCTGTGGAAACAGAACTCACAGGCTCACCCACACCCTCTCCTGGTCACACATACTCATGGAGCTGTGGTAACAGGACTCACTGGCTCACCCACACCCACTCTTGGACACACACACTCATGGAGCTGTGGTAACAGGACTCACAGGCTCACCCACACCCACTCCTGGCCACACACACTCACAGGTTTGCAGCTCTCTTCTTAGTGACAGGCAGGCCCTGTCACACATGGCCACAGTGCCTGCCTGGGTCTCGTGGGCCCTACAAGAGGACCTTCATCACTCTAGTCACTATGCAGTCAGGCCACCCCAGCACTGTGAGCCTCAGTTTCCCCATTTAGAAGGTTCTGAGTCTGGATGAGATGACCCTTTTCCAGCTCCCAAAATAACCTCGGCTCTGTCCCAAGCACATCAGTCCTTGCTCCAGGCTCCAGCAGGTGAGCAGGGTGCCATGCCGTTTTCTCCCAAAGCTCCTGCCTCAGGGCTCCCATCTGTAGGGAGGCAGCTTCAGTGGGTCCTCCTGGTGGCTGTCACATGGGTAGGGGCACAGCCACCCCACTGGGTGGAGCCACCCTCACAGAGAGCATGAAGCAGGTGAGGGACCAGCAGAGACACCTACCATGAAGACCTGAAGGAGGCAAACTGGGGAGCCTCAAGGGAGCCCCCTGGAATGACAGCACACAGTGGACCCCAGGATGTACTATGGAGCCTCACCTGCCCCTGGGGCCCCAGCTCAGGGTCTCTCTATGCTCTGAGGTGGGGACCACCAGCCCAGTGGGGCCCGCAGTGCTCCCCATCCCCATGGCAGGGCCAGCACACTCAGATCAGTCCACACCAACTGCCACACTCAGAAACCAGACAAATTGCTGGAGCAGGACAGAGACTGAGTGCTTGGCTGTGAGGGATGTGGCCTCCAGACTGCCAGGGTCCAGCGGTATGCATGAGTCTGTTAAGTGGGCCTGCACATCTCAGGGCCAGAGGCCTCTGTGCCGTTGGAAGGCCACATCCACCACCCCTGGGCAGCTCATGTTCTGGGAGCTGCAGGCAACAGGGGTGAGCAATTTAACTTCTAGAAAACAGCAAGAGGACAAATGCATGTGCCGTGTTTGGGAAAGAGCTCAGTGCAGCAAAAACCCTCAGCCTGGGTGGGTGAACATGAGGACACTGGGGAATCCTGTCTCCGTTCACATCTCTCATCTGGCTATGAAATGGCTGTGACAATTCTGAAAGCAGAGACCTCAAAAGAGAAAAAACCTGATGTATACTGCAACCCATGTTCCTGGGCATCCCTGGACAGGCCAGGAGTGCTGGTGTGGGGTGGAACAGGCCTGGTACCTTCCAGAAGCTCCTGAGAGTCTGAGGTGGGGCAGCACAGAGCATATTCCCCCAAAACAAGAGGTGGATTCCAATGCAGAGATAGTAAACAGGCCTGGGATTGAGAGCCCCCTGTGGCTAATGACCCACAGTCAGTACTGCATTGGTGCCCAGGTGCCATGGGGGCCCCCAGACCTGGCCAAGGAGGACTCAGGACAGAGCTCTGTGCAGGGGACAGCAGAGTCCCTGTGTGGCCACAGCAAATCCCACTATGGGGGCTGACCCCAGGAAGGAGGGACGAAGGGTGGGCAGAAAGGAGGGATAGTGGGAGGAGCCACACAGAGAGGAAGGCAGAGGGGCCTCACACCTAAGCCTGGGTGGTCCTCACCTGTCTCAGGACCTCACCTGTACCTAGTTCTCACCTATACCTTAATCTCAATCATACCTGGTTTTCACCTATACCTAGATCTCACCTGTACCTGAGCTTTACCTTTACCTAGATTTCCCCTGGACCTGAGCCTCACCTATACATAGATCTCATCTTTACCTAGATCTCCCTGCACCAGAGCCTCACCTGAACCTGGATCTCACATGCACATAGATCTCACCTTTACCTGGATCTCTCCTGCACCTGAGCATCACCTTTACCTACACCTCACCTGCACCTGGACTTAACCAGCATGTGGTTCTTACCTATATCTGGATCTCCCCTGAACCTGGACCTCACCTGTACCTTCTCTAAGTCCCATGGAACTAGAATAGCACCAAGGCTGCAGGGTCACATCCAGAGTCAAGAAAAATCTCCTGAACTCTCCACCTTTGTCCTGACCTCTTACACCTATTTGCTCCTGGAAGACAAAGGCCCCAGAATGATCTCTACCTGTTTGGGGACCATTTATGAACCCAGAAGGACACTGTAATAGGGGGGATTCCACAATACAGAAAAGCATGGCCTAAGCTGGAGCCTTGGATCAAGGCCAGGCAAGGTCACTGTCCACCTGCAAAGAGAGATGGCCCCAGAGCTCCCAGCAGGTGAGCTGAGAGGACCGAGCCTCTGCCACCCTTTCCAGGTCAGGACATTCTTATTTCCTTGAGCCCAGCTGCCCCAGCCAGGCACTGGGATTGAGTCAAGGTCTATGTCAGTGTGGTATTATATTATGATGGGGCACTTATTACAGCCACAGTGCCACAGAGTCCATCAAAAAACTGTCCCCTGCAGGCTGGCCCCAGGCCTTTGAGCTGTCACGTCCCAGGATTGTAGGGCCACAACACCAGGTGGATGGATGATGGACACACAGCTGTCCAGGTTGGGGAAGGAGGCAGGGAAGCTGCCTTGTGTCCTGGGGTAATTTCAGAGACAGAAGACATTCCTGGGATGAAGCCCCAGCTGAACTGTGGCCCCAGTGCCCAACTGTTCTGTGAGTCTTGCCTGTGTTCTGACTCCACCAGGGGAAGCCATCCGAGAGCCCCAGTTAGCACCAAGATAAAGAACCTTCCAGAAACCCTGTCTGCCTTCCCGTCTGGTCCCCTCTCCCAGGATAGCCCTCATCCTCAGGGAGTCAACTGAGTCTGCATAAGGATGGTCCCCATGGTGCCCCACAGGTCGGCTCTTCCCAGACCCCCTGCACCTCCCTCAAAACGTGGGGTCCAG
This sequence comes from Otolemur garnettii, assembly GCF_000181295.1. Taxonomy (NCBI): domain Eukaryota; kingdom Metazoa; phylum Chordata; class Mammalia; order Primates; family Galagidae; genus Otolemur; species Otolemur garnettii. Next base: position 77,417 of record NW_003852805.1, read on the forward strand.
GGATGCAGAAGGATATCACCAGAGATCCTGAGGAGCCCTGAGGAGGGTGCATCAGACCCCTGTTTCCTTCCTCCAGTGGAAGATACAGAAAGTCCCAGGCCAGCCTGCCATCAGTGGGCCCCTGGACCAAGCCTGAGTGGGAAGGGCCTCTCCTGTGCTCAGGGGCTTTTGCTAAAGGCCTTCCTCTGTGTGGTCAGAGGCTGCTCTCACAGAGGATGGCCAGCTCCAGATGCCCAGCATGCCCGTGGCCCGCACAGCATCTGCCCACCCGCCACATCCTTGAAAGAGCTCTGCAGTGACCAGACTGACCCCCCACAGCCACCCAGCCTCTACCCTAACAGCCCAGCACCATGGCAAGAAGCATCCCCGTTCCCAACACCACCTGCCAAAAGCCTGGGTCCTCGTCACAGCTGGACTCAGGGAGGCAGCATCCCCCAAGCTCCCAGCAGGCAGGATTCCTAGAGATCCTCCCATTTGAGAGGGCACTGTGACCTTCCAGGCCAGGCTCCAGGGACAGCCCTGCTCAGCCACCACCTGGGAAATGCCTGCTTTGTATGCCCCACCTGACAGCCCCAAGGTGAACATATCTTCATTGAGTCCTCAGCCCACTTACAGACTTAGAGAGAGGTTGGCTGTCTCTCAAAGAAGAAGAACCATGCCCAGTTCTGCCTAGAACCACTGGGAAGGCAGACAGGAGCAGATGCTGGAGCTGGGCCCATACTCAACTACACAGGAGCTCACCCAATAAGCAAGACAGCAGAGTTCACAGGGGCAGAGGCACCTCCCAGCCTGCCACAGACCTGCAGGCACATTCTATTCCTGGCCCGTCCCAGAGTCCAAGAAGGTTGCAGGTGCCTGTCCACAGGAGAGGAATGTTCACCACAGGGCCCTGGGAAGCCAGGCTGAGGTCTGGGTTATTGCCCCACAGTTGTAGCCTGAGACCTATATGGCCACAGTGGTGCTATCCACAACAGCAGCCAGCCAACACAGTGGCCCCACTCTGTGCCCAGGCCCAGCCATTTGCTCGCTGATTATGGGGCCCTAGGGCTGCTGTTTCCTGGCCTTCCACCCTCCGCTGCTGTTCCCTGGCTGTTCCCTCCCCCCCGCCCAGTTGGAGGTCTATGCTCCAGAGTAGGGATGATGAGGATGGAAACTGAAGTCTGTGGGGGCAAGCAGTGTCCAGGCGTGGCTGGACAGTGTCAGGCTAGGGAATAGAAACACAGAGGGCACTGGCCACAGGAGGTACAGCCCGAAGTTGAGTGGCCAGAGGCCTGGGGCCAGCACAGGCACCAGGAGCCCAGGCAGCTTCTGCAGGTGGCCCAGCCCAGGCAGGGCCACAGGCACAGAAGCTCCATTTTGAGCCTCAGGTCCTTGCCAGAGTCAGCTCGTAGTCCTCCCATCAGCATTCCCACAGGGGCTGCTTCAGCTGCACTCCAGGGGAGGGGGAACTGAGACACAGGGCAGACCCACCAGACTGCAGCATCTTGCAGACTCCAGGCCAAGGCACAATCCCAGGGATGCTGACGCTGAGCTGCCAGCCTGCTGAAGACCCTGGCCCAGTGGAGGCAGCCCCATCCTATTTGTCCCAGGGACATTCTCCCAGTCCTGCAGAGAGTTCAGCTGCCCAGCTCTGGTCCCTGGAGGAAGGCACAGGGTGGGGTCTGGCCGAGGGGTGGCAGCAGGAGCCCTGGGGACAGCTTTGTAGTCTTGGCCTCCATTACAGTGTCTCTGGGGTAATGGTTCCCACAGCAATGCAGCACCTGCTCAAAACTGCCTTGCCCTCCTGCTAGGGCTGGCCTGACCCTGCTGTTGTCCTCCCAACTTCCTGGAAGGCATCCAGGGCACATTCTCTGGGCAGGAAAGTGTGTAAATGCAGTGATGACTTCCCTATCAACCCAACCCCAGAAGTCCTGCCCAGTTCTGCCCCACAGCCCTGGAAGGACAGACCCACCCCAGGTCCAGCACTCCTTCCCTGGGGCCCTAGTCTGTGCCCTCGTGCCCCTCAGCTCTCTCGCTCTCTTGCATCCCTTCCCCACAGAATCCCTAGGACACACCAGGATGGGCAGGGAAAAGTAGGGCAGCTGAAGGGTTTGCTACAAGGCCCCATCATGGGGAGCTGTACATGCATCAGCTTCCCTGAGGTGGTACCCACAGCACATCTAGCTCCTGCACCAGGTGACTGTCCACGCAGGGCTAACCCCAGGTCCATGACTGCCGCATCCTCTATGACCTCTCACCTCGCACTGTCCTGGCCACAAGCTGCTCACACCTGTCTGGAGTCCCATCACCACTGGAGCCAACATATGTAGACAGACACTCAGGTCAGAGAGTGGCAGGGGCAGAGTGGGAGATGGAGATGGTGGGTTGGGGTGCCCATCTCTGCCCCTGGACTCACAGATCCTCTAGCCTGTGGAAGGAAAGCAGGAAAGCAGGACAGCAGATTCTGTAAGGGGCCCTCACACAGTGGGATACCTCACATAGTGGCTTAGGCCAGACCTAAAACCAGTCCATGAGCCCCCTACTGTGGTATCCAGCATCCTGACAGCCCCACACCGGAAAATCTGAGCTGAATAGCAGGACACGGCCCCAGGCCCCAGGCCCCAGTGGGCATCTCAGCTCTAACCAAGCTGCCCTGCTCCCAGTAGGGCAGAAGGACCCTCTCCAGCCTAGGCAGGCTGAGAGCAGCAGCCTCTGCATGGGGCCCAGCCCTATGGGGCAGGTCTGGTACCACACAAAGGTGGACAGCCCTGTGGGAGCCCCTGCTGTGGGGCAGCAACTTCCAGAGCCCAGCAATGAGGACGCTCTGAGCAAACCAGGTTTCTGGCAGAGCCTGTGTCACAGTGTATAGTAGCGGATGGTACCACAGCGATACACGCCAAGCCAGAAAACTCCCTCTCCCAGGCAGTACCATGAGCGGGGCCAGGAGCACTGAGTACCCAGTTAAGGTCTGAGGTGCAATGCCTACCCCTGAGGCCAGCAGATGCCTCCCACTGGGCCAGCTGTCCTGCCCTAGTTTTTCAGGAGGACAGGGAACCTGAGCTGGGCAGGACATGAGCCCTGCCCAACCCAAGACGGAGCCAAGTGGTACCTTAGCAGTGTCTCTATCCAGGTCATCGCTCAGACAGCCTGAGGGTCCTGGATCACCAGCACCATCCCAGTGGCCTTGTGGGGAGGGGCGGGGTGAGACCTCTCAGACCAAGAGGAATTTGTGCAGGCCTCAGGCACCGTGGATACTACAGTAACTGGGGCTCACAGTGCCACAAGCCACACCTAAAACTTACCCCTACACCTGCCCACCCGATGAAGACCAACCAACAGCCCCTCCCCAAGGAGGCCCCAAGGCACAGGATACCTGGTGGATTGTGAGCGGCCCCACACCACTGTGGTTATAGCTGGAACTACCACTGTGAGAAGAGCTGAGTCCAAAACCACCCCAGGGCCACCACCAAAGGCCAGCAGGAAGGGGAGCAGCCACCCCAGCACCCACAACCTGCCCTGCTCCAGAGCAGCCCCAGACAGCAGACACCTCTTGGTGACCCCATTGAAGGTTGGGACAGGGAAGGTTGGGGCCATGTCCTGTGCCTCTGTCTTGGTTCTAGAGCCCCTGCTACCATCACCTGGGAGAGGACACAGGATGACCCACACATCCAGAACTGACTCCAACAGCACAGACAAGAGGCCCAGAGCCCGGTGATTCCAGCTGGAATTGGCCCATGTACCTGCTACACCCACAGACCCCATTCCTGTCCTTCACCCAGGGCCAGCTGAGGCTAGCTTTTGGGGAGCAGACATAGGTCTAGGGACAGCCTTGTGGCCCAAGCTCCACTGGGTCCCGTCCCTCAGAAGATGGTTCCAGAGATGCACAGGCAGTGGTGGCCAGAGGACAGATGAACCTCTGCCAGGCCCTGAGCATGGAGCTCCAGGCTGAGGGGACATCATCAATACCTCAGCAGAGAGACCCATGCTCCTTCCTCCCATCTGCAACTGAGACATTGCCCTCACCCCCAACTGTCACCCCAGCCCTCCTCAACCCTCACTGGGACCTTCACCTTGGCTCTGGGAACTCAGCAGACTCTGCTACACCAGGCAACCAAGTCCCTGCTGCTTTGCAGTACCTGAGCCCATAGTGGGGAGCTCTGTCAGCCTGAGCACACCCTGGCAAGGAGCATCTTGGCTGGGACCACCTCCCCCATAGCAGCCTATATAGCCACACATTGCCCTGCCTGGGATGTGTCCAGGAAAGTCTAGAGCCCCTTGAGGTGTAGGTGCTGGGGCGACCCCTCCCCTCCCTGCTGGGTCTTGGGTGGTGGCCCTGGGGTGGTTTTGGACTCAGGTGAGTGGGGGCCCAGGGTCTCACTCACCCCATCTCCTTTCTGAGTCAAGGAGCCTGGCACCTGGGTCCCAGTGGCCAGTGCTGGTCCCAGTTGGGGACAATGAGCCCCAGGGAAGCCCAGATCCAGCCCCCAAAGCCCCAGCACCCTCTTTTCCCCAGAAGGCCTGAGGCTAGCTAGACTAGGATCCAGGGCCCCCAACCCCCACGGTTCACAGGAAACAGATAAGCTCCACGCCAGTGCACAGTCTCAGAGCTAGGAGCCCCTTCCTGCCCCCCTTCTTGCCCCCAGACTTCCACCCACAGACACCACAGGAGGGGAGTGCTCAGATACAGCTCAGCACAAAGGGGGGCCCTGTAAGGGCTTCTGCAGGTGCTGGTGCTTGGCTGTTCCAGGCAACACCGCACTCCATCCTCATGCCCAGGACCACAGGCTCCAGTCCTTCTCTCCTTTCTGGTGTTAGGTCTAGGCTAAAGTAGAAAAATACCAGTTAACTCCTAACAAATTCCTGGGCTACAAATCCTCAACAAAATGGAATAATTCTGCTTCACTCCCAAGATAGATGGAAAAGTGCTCACTAACTTCTTGCTTGACTAACTCCTGGGCCTGGGAAACGAACTGACTATCCCCAGACTGGCCTTTATACAATGCCAGGTGGAGAGAATACTAAGACAAAGATGTAGGGAGGAAAAGTACTGAAACTAAAATGTATGGGAAAATATTAAAACAAAGATGTATGATGTATGGATAACTAACCACAAAATTCTGCTTCTATACAATGCATTATGTACCCCCCCAAAGCACCTGGCCACACTGCGTGCCAACCAGGATGCAGACCACACCTTTAAAACTTGACTCCTCCAGCAGCCGGGGCTGCTCTCAGAAACCCCATGTTGGGACACTGAGGCAGTCGCCAACTGGCTCTTCAATAAAAGGTCTCTGCTGTAAATGTGGTCTTTGTGGAACTCCTGGGCACTACATTTCTGGAGGTCCCAGAGAGATTCTCCAGACCCTGGCACTGCTGATCCTCAGTCGGCCTCCAAGATAGGCTGTGGTCCCTCTGAGAGGAGGCGCCCCCTGAAACATTCCAGGGCTCCTGGAGGACCCAGAAGCCCTCAGGAGACCACTTGACAATCATGCTAAATTTGCCTGTTAGTCTACCTCTGGAGTAAGCCATTTAAACATCTATTTTTGGCTAGTTCTGCAGACATTTAGTGTAAATATTGTGTTCAATTTTTGTTGTACTTATTTGTTGTGGACTGTTGTGAAAATATATAACTTTATTGTATTCATTTGTTGTAAATTGTGTAGGGCCCTTCGGGACCTCCAAAGGAAGGCCAAAAAGACAGGAGCTTTGGACAGGAACCTCAGGTTGCTAGGCTATTGGCCTGCCAAAGGCTCTCAGAGGTATGTGTTTTAGACCCATCACTAAAATACTAGTGGGTGACCTCAGCCCTATCAAAGACAGTAAGACGTTACTGCCACTAAGACATCAGTGCTTTGGCCTCAGGCCTTGGAGAAGTTGGGGTGCAGAGGGCAGGTGACAAGGGACTTTGATTTCTAATCTCAAGAGTTAACACCTGAAGTTAGTCCTGTAAACCTGTAAGACAGGAACCCTAAGTTACTGACCTATCAGTCTGTTGGGGGGCTCCAGAGACTGAGATGCCAGTAGGAAGCTCTGTCCTCAAATGCACAATTTAGATTAATGTACTTTTGTTCATTTGTATTCTGTGTTGTTTGTCTAGTTAAGATATTGTAGTTTGTGCCTCTGCTGTGTTTAGCATTATAGTTTGTGCTTCTGGTCTATTGCCAGCCTTTATTGTGGACTGACCCCCCTTCAGGTATCTTTGAGCCCCTCTTACGCTGACAGGTTTAGAAAGCAGTCACACAGAACACCCAGGCCACCCTAACATTGATGTATGAACCAAGTTAGTGAATAACCCCCCCAGCTTGGCTCTGTGCCTATTCTCTCCATCTAGAAACTACAGTTTTAGTACCATCTTTCCACCCCTTCAGTCCCTCTGGTTTAAGTCTCTGGTTTCAGTCCCTCTGGTTAATCTGGTTAATTTCTCTGGTTATCAGTTTAGTTTTTATTGGTGCATTGTGATCTTGTCATTGTGCCAGTTTGTGCTTCTCTGTGCTTCACAGATGCTTTTTGTCCTTTTTTTCTCTAATTAAAAAAAAAAAAAGTCCAAACTGCCAATTAAGCAGCATAAGAAGTATACCCCAATCTGTGTCAAAGAATAAGCTTTCTGTCCTTTCAAAACCCCCCAGAAATTGGTTTAAAAAAAATAAAAAGAAGGTTAAAATTGTGTACATGTGAGTACTTGGAGATGGACTGAAACAATAACAGTAGGTGGGCTTTCATGCCCCCCACCCTTCACAGAGAATGAAATGACTTTATCCTACACATGCAAAGAGTGGACCCTGTCTATATCTCAGTTTTTATCCCAGCTAAAACTTGTCTGTGATTTATCTGAGGAAGAGAATTAAAAACACAGAGAAACTGTACTGAAGCATTTTAGAGAAAAGCTTGTAGGCAACTACTGTAACCATATCTCCAGAAAAATAAAAAACTTTGAACTGGAATAACTCAATAAACTTAGTGTTCAAGCAACTATAGTTTTATTTAAAATAAAATTAATTTTGAGCCTGTTAGTAAAATCCAAATGTTTAAAATTATGAAACTGCCACTTCTGTAATAAAGTTATTAGATTCAACTGTAAAGTTATCTGGAGAATATGGTCTGCAGAGTGCAGCCCACTTGTGCCTAAAGATAAATTCTGAAAAAGAAACAGAGTCAAATTTCTAAGTTCACCTGAGTCTAAAAATAAGAAAGATCCCTATCTAGCCCTAAACAAGAAAATCCTATATCAATATTATATTCCCTAACTGTCCCTCATTTGAAAATGTAGTAGTTTAGTTATTCAAATTGTTTGAAAAACTAAATCTTTGTCAAAAATAATTCTTGCCTTTTAAACTTTCTAATTGTTAATCTGGCCAAGTAAATAATTAACTTCATTATATACTGTGATCATGTTTTATAAAAAATGAGTTTTTGAAAGTAAAAAAAATAAACAGAAGGAAAAATTAAAACTCATAAAAAAAATTGTAACAGAATTTACATACAATCCAGTTAACTATATATTGCCTTTAACATCTTTTAAGTTGTAATCTTATTTAAAA
>NW_003852805.1:86941-91537 GCF_000181295.1 Otolemur garnettii
CACTGAGGATATCAGACAGTACAAACAAACCCTGAGAAAACGGCATTACTGACATTACTAACCATATAATGGTAGGGAGAAGAGGACAGAGGAATGAAGAAGAAACCAGTTAACTTCACACTTATGTGAGGCAAAGAACTGAAGCATGTTGTCTAAAGAAGTAATGTATGAGAGATATTTTGGAAAGTTATAATCACAAAGATAAGCACCGCACATAGAAAACAGCAAAGCAAAAGATAACATAAGATGGAAAACTTGTTTGGAAGTATAAAAATTAATGACATAATATAAAACAGTAAAACAGGATTGAAACCAAACAGACCTGTCATAACAATAAATGCGAGTGGTAGTAACTTGATTATTAAAAGGCAGAAATTTTCAAATTGTATCCCAAAACAAAATCCAACTTTATGCAACATGAATATTACACATAAAATGAGAAAAACTGAAAACCCTTAAGCTAAATTTATCCCAGGCAAATTCAACACTTTCTCTATGATAACATTTCAACCTCTGTGCCAGGAACAAATAATTCTCCTGGATTTCCATCCCATTCTTCCAGTCCCTGTAGGGAGGAAGAGAAGAAGGAGAGCTATCAGTATTGCCTGGAGCATTCTGCAGTAGGCCCTTCACACTCACTAACTCTTTTAGCCCACAAGACTCTCAAAAGGAAGATGCTACTGTTCATGATTTTACACTTGAGGGAACTTGAGGCTCCAAGCCTGTGAGTAATCTTTCCAAGGTCACTTTGTAGAAAAATGGAGCTGCGCTCGGCTATTGATCCACAGACCACAACACCCCGTCTTCCCACAACTCCCAGGTGAACAGTGCATCAACTTCCTGCCAGTGCCCTGGGGACCTGCCGTGGCTTGAGTGCAGTGTTCCCCACTTGTGGGCAGGAAGTCTGCTCATGGTGCAAGCAAAATGTGCACACAGCCGCATCTCTGGAGTGGGATTCTCCACTTCCCAGTTCTGTCCATCCTCAGGCTGCCCCCAGAGAACATCCACCTTCCTTGGCTCAGTTTGGGTATCCAGCCATGCCCTGGGGTCCTCAGGAGCCTCTGCTCTCCTCCCTCCCCTCTTCCCATCATCTGGAAACTGATGGTGGAAGGAGTCCGTGGGAACAGTGGAGAGACAGACAGATACAGGGAGGAACCTCAGAGGCAGGTGGGGCAGCGCTCAGGAGAGAAATGGAAAGTCACCTTAGAACCTCGTAAGACAGCTTGAACAAATGAACACAAGCTGCCCACACAGCACCAGGGAGCCCACGGGACACCTGGGAGCCATTTGCCCAGCCTTGTCTGTGAGACTGAACCCTGATGCCCAACCGCACCAGGCCGGCCTCTGCGCCCATAACATCACACCTTTCCTGGGCATGCTTGTGGTGCATTGGCTGCAGGTGCTACTGAAGGAGCTGGTCCAGGGCACTGCAAGGCTAGCCACACACTGGGTGAGATCCTGGGCCCCACCACCCAGAATAGCCCTGTGAGGAGGTCAAGAGCCCTGCAAAGGCCAGGCTGGCCACACAAAGCCAGGGAGCGGAGTGGAGCCCTGCAAGAGCTGAGTGGACTCCTCCACAGCCCAGTGGTCCTCGGAAGGGCAAAAGAAGGTTGGCCTGAGGCAAGAGTTGGACAGGGTCTGGAACAGCCGCCCCACCTCAGCGGCAGGGCGGGAGCAGGTGCCTCCTGTGGGGCCTGCACTGCCCCCATCCTCCTTCCTGGGGAAGGACATGGGTGGTCCCAGGGCTGCGACCACAGAGATGAGAAACCTAAGAAAGGGGCCAGATGGAGGCATCCCTGAGCACTAATGCCCCAGCAGGTACTCCAAAGCTCCCCCACAGAGCAGGACTTCCAACATGAGGAGGGGGATGGCTGGACCCCTCACCCTCCAGAACCCTCAGACTCCTTCTCACCCCCCAGGAGCCTCCTCAGTCCAACTAGAGCACACTCAGCCCTACCAGGAGCATCTTCAGCTCTACCTGGAGACTCCTCAGCCCCACCAGGAGCCTCCTGAGTCCCACCCACTCACCTCCTGTCACGTACTCTGGAGACCCTCCCTGACCCCACTCACCCTGTGGGGCTCCCTATCCCATCCACAACCCATGGAAGCCCCTAACCTTCTTTCTGCTTCCAGGCTTGCCCGCAGGTGCCCCCAGCCCAGGGCACAAAGGGAACCTTCTAGAGAAAAACTCTAACCAAGCCCCACAAAGGGCACAAAGAAGCCCAGGTCCCCAGGCTCTACATGGATGTCTCATGCACCCCTTGCCCTGAGCCCAACAAGGGCAGAGCTGGGACTACTCCTCCAGGCCAACAGATCTGAGGGCTCAGGAGGGCAACCACCTGCTCATGGGCTCTTGAGAGACCTGCTCTGTGGGGGAGCTTATGGTGAAGCAGGCCAGGGACTCTGAGCTGGTGAGCCCACCCTGCCCACCAAGACCCTGTTCTGTGGGACGGAAGCAGTGAATGGGCACAATGAAGTCGGCCACTGCCAGGCTCCAGACTGAGCAGCAACCTAGGGGATGGTGTTGGGATCACCAAGCTCTGGCCCCCTCCAGGGCTGCCCTGTGCCCACCACCCTGGGAAACACAGCAGTGAGCAAGCAAGCTCAGTGCCTTCCTAGCAGGGGTTTTGGCTGAGCTGGAAACCACAGTGATACCTGGGACCACAGTGATTGACAGCTCTGCAAAAACACTGCTCCCACCACTCCCTTGCCTCTGCTCTCCCAGACTCCCACAGCTGTCTGCACCTATATTATTAGGAGGGCTAGGGCAGATGCTAATCTGAGGTGGACCCGGGGAGCCAGGTGTGCTGAACCAGGCCAAGGACCTGGCCTCAGCCTTGGGGACTGGATGTCAGGGAAGGGGGGCAGAGGACAGGGGAAAAAGGGAGTTTTTGTAGGGAAATAGCTGGAGGGCAGAGGCTGTGCTACTGGATCTTGGACTCCTGGGGCCAGGGCACCTTGGTCACCATCACCTCAGGTGAGTGCCAGTCTCTCTGCCCAGCACCAGGCCAGGTCCCTGAGGCCCATAGCTGACCTGTGTCCACCCTGAGGGTGCACGGCCACCATCCCTGGGGTCTCTGCTATGCCTGTGGTCCTTTGCCCTAGGGTCAGGCTGGGTTCTGGCCCCATCCAGGACCTGCCCTGGGAGGAGAACAGCTGAGGGCAGGGCAGAAGCCTCAGGGAAAGGGCCTACAGAAGGAGAAGTTGTGGGCAAAGCTGGGCCAGGTGGATGTATTGGTGTGGCTGTGAGCACCTCAAACCAGGGCCGCACACTCCAGTCACCATAGCCTGGGTAATCTCACCCACCATCTCTAGCCCTGGGGCCTGTGCTGGGGGCAGGGACTTGGGACCTGGCTGGCGGAGCCTACACATATGTGGGTTTATGTCTGGGCAGGAATGGGGGCTGAGTCCCCGTGATACTTTTGGTATCTGGGGTGCAGGTACCCTGGTCACTGTCACCTCAGGTAAGATGGCTTTCTTCCTGCCTCCCTGGCCAGGCCCAGCCTCCTCTGTCCTAGAGCTGGAAAAGAAGTGTCCAGAGGGTCCTTGGTCTTCGGGTCCAGGCAGGGCAGGGTACAGGTTCTAATGATGGCCTTTCTGAGGGGATGGGGACTCCACTGCAGGATGAGTGGGCAGAGTCATGCTCATGTCTGGGGACACAGGCACCTCAGGAGCAGAATGTGTGGCCATGGCAGGCCAGGCCCACAGCAGGGCACGGGTTTTTTTACACCCCCCCAAATGGGACCCCCAGCAGTGTGATGACTTTCACTACTGGGGCCGGGGGATCCAGGTCACTGTCTCCTTAGTTGAGTCTCTTGCTCAACTCTGAGCGGGTTTGCTGCATTTGGGGGGAAAATAACTCTGTTTGGGTCTCAAGTCAAGAAGGACCAAGGGCAGCCTGGGGGCTCAGGAAGGGGCCTCTAAGGGACTAGCAGCTGACGGGACACAGGGCAGAGGTTCTAGGCCCCAAGGGTCTCTGTTAGGCCCCCTCCCTGGGCTGTATCAAAGACTCAGCCAGGTGCCACTTCTTGCCCCAGTCCTTGGAAAAATTGTCACAATGTGACAACTGGTTTGATGTCTGGGGCCGGGGGACCCAGGTCACTGTCTCCTCAGGTAAGTCTACCCCCTCCCTCTCCTGCTCAACTCTGAGAGGATTTGCTGCATTATGGGGGGAAAATAAGTCTTTTTGGGTCTTTAGGCCAAGAAGGACTAGGGGCAGCCTGGGAGCTCAGGAAGGGGCCTCTTAGGGGCCGGCAGCTCACAGGGCAGAGGTTCTACACCCAATGGGTCTCCGTGAGCCCCCTCCCTGGGCTGCATCTGAGGCATCCCAAGGATTTAGCCAGGTGCAAGTTCTTGTCTGAATCCCTGGCAAAATTGTCACAATGTGACAACCACTTTGACTTCTGGGGCCAGGGAGTCCATGTCATCGTCTCCTCAGGTGAGTCTCCCCGTTCACTCTCTTGCTCAACTAGGAGGGGATTTGTTGCATTTGGGGGGAAATTAAGTCTGTTTGGGTCTCAGGTCAAGAAGGACCAGGGGCAGCCTGGGAGCTCAGGAAGGGGACTCTTAGGGGCCAGCAGCTCACAGGGCAGAGGT
>NW_003852805.1:94451-98729 GCF_000181295.1 Otolemur garnettii
GAACATGGGGAGAGCAGGGCCTGCACTGTCCTTACTTATGTTAAAAATGCAACTTTGAATTTTAGATCATTACTTCATCCTAGAAAGTAGCTCAGACCTTCCAAAATGATGTATGGTGACCAGCAAAATTTTAGGTGTCAAATTTACATGAAATGCCTTTCCTGGGTCATTACTAGTGATGGTTTTTTTCTAGAGTAATTTAAAGCAGGGGCTTACCTTAGACTTGGAAGGGAGCAGTCCTGGTTGGAGGAGGCTCAGGAGAACTTTCCTAGTGCCACGTGTGGAGCAACCCTCTGTAAGAGGAACTTTCATTTTTATCATAAGGAAGGCTCCTAAATTATTAATTTAAATCACAAGCTGTCTTAATGACTTTAAAGTTGCCATAAAATACTCTACCCAAGTAGGGCAGGTTAGTGTCCATTCCTACTGCTTTGCAGCCAGCACCAAGTGCAGCTGGGCAGGGAGCCTGAGATTCGGGTGTCAAACAGGGGAAGATGCAGGAGCTAGAAGCTCTCGGGTGGGAATCCTGGAAGGAGGTGCTTAAGGTCAGGCAAGAGGGTCTACTGCCCTGACCCTTTCAAGCCATTCTACCTAGAGTTCAGAAAACGGCTGGGATGGATAGAGCTGCCTTGGGTTGACCTGGATAAACAGGGCTGAGCCTGAAAGAGCTCAGCTGAGCTGAGCTGGGCTGAACCAGGGTGAGCTGGGCTGAGCTGAGCTGGACTAAGGTGAGCTGGGCTGATCTGGGTTGACCTGGACTGAGCTAAACTAGGCTGAGCTGAGCTGGGCTAAGGTGAGCTGGGCTGAGCTGGGCTGAGCTGAGCTGGGCTGAGCTGAACTGAGCTAGGCTGGGCTGAGCTGGGCTGAGCTAGGTTGGGCTGAGCTGGGTTGAGCTGAGCTGGGCTGAGCTGAACTGGGCTGGGCTGAGCTGGGCTGGGCTAAGGTGAGCTGGACTGAGCTGGGCTGAGCTGAGCCAGGCTGAGCTGAACTGGGCTAGGCTGGGCTGAGCTGGGCTGAGCTGGGCTGGGCTGAGCTGGGTTGAGCTGAGCTGGGCTGAGCTGAACTGGGCTGGGCTGAGCTGGGCTGGACTAAGGTGAGCTGGGCTGATCTGGGTTGACCTGGATTGAGCTAAGCTAGGCTGAGCTGAGCTGGGCTAAGGTGAGCTGGGCTGAGCTGGGTTAAGCTGAGCTGGGCTGAGCTGAACTGGGCTAGGCTGGGCTGAGCTGGGCTGAGCTGTGTTGGGCTGAGCTGGGTTGAACTGAGCTGGGCTGAGCTGAACTGGGCTGGTTTGGGCTGAGCTGGGCTGAGCTGGGTTGAACTGAGCTGGGCTGAGGCAGGCTGAGCCAGGCTGAGCTGAGCTGGGCTAAAGTGAGCTGGGCTGAGCTGGGTTGACCTAAGCTGGGCTGAGCTGAGCTGAGCTAGACTGAGGTAGGTTTGGCTGGGCTAAGCTGAACAAGGCTGAGGTGGGTTTGGCTGGGCTAGGCTGAGCTGGGCTGAGGTGGGTTTGGCTAAGCTGAGCTGGGTTAGGTTGGGCTGGGCTGGGCTGGACTGGCTGTGCTAAGCTGGGCTGGGTTGAGCTTCGCTGGGCTGAGCTGTGCTGAGCTGAGCTGAACTGAGCTAATCTGGGTCAGGTTGAGCTGGCCTGGGTTGAGTTGAGCTGAGCTGAGCTGTGTTGAGCTGGACTGAGCCAAGCTGAGCTAAGCTGAGCTGAGCTTGGCTGAGGTGAGCTGGGCTTGGCTGAGCTGAGCTAGGCTAAGGTGAGCTAGGCTGGGCTCAGCTGGGTTGTGCTGAGCTGGGCTGAGCTGGGCTGAGCTGGGTTGAGAAGCTGGGCTAAGCTGGGTTGAGCTGGGTTGAACTGAGCTGGGTTGAGCTGAGCTGAGCTGGTCTGAGCTGGGCAGGGCTGGGCTGGGCTGACCTGGGTTGAGCTGAGCTAGGCTGAGCTGCGTTGAGCTGAGCTGGGCTAAGGTGAGCTGGGTTGAGCTGAGCTGGAATGAGCTGGGCTCAGCTGAGGTGGGCTGAGCTGAGTTGAACTGGGTTGAGCTAAGCAGGGCTGAGCTGGGCTGAGCTGAGGTGGGCTGAGCTAGGCTTAGCTGGGTTGAGCTGAGCTGGGCTGTGTTGGGTTGACCTGAGCTGGGCTGAGCTTGGCTGAGCTGGAGCTGGGCTGAGCTGGTGCTGGGCTGAGCTGGTTTGACCTGAGTGGGGTTGAGCTGAGCTGGGCTGAGCTGGGTTGAGCTGAGCTGAGCTGGGCTGAGCTGGGCTGGGCTGAGGTGGGCTGAGCTAGGCTGAGCTAGGCTGAGCTGGGTTGAGCTGAGCTAGGCTGTGTTGGGTTGACCTGAGCTGGGCTGAGCTGAGGTGGGCTGAGCTGAGGTGGGCTGAGCTGGGCTGAGCTTGGCTGTGCTGGGTTGAGCTGGGCTGAGCTGGGTTGAGCTGGGCTGAGCTGGGTTGACCTGAGTGGGGTTGAGCTGAGCTGGGCTGAGCTGGGTTGAGCTGAGCTAAGCCAAACTAGGCTGAGGTGGGCTGAGCTGGGATGAGCTGAGCTGAGCTGAGCTGAGCTGGGTTGAGCTGAGCTAAGCCAAACTAGGCTGAGGTGGGCTGAGCTGGGATGAGCTGAGCTGAGCTGAGCTGAGCTGGGCTGAGCTGGGCTAAGTTGATCTGGGCTGGGCTGAACTAGGCTGAACTGGACTTGGCTGGGCTGAACCAGATTAGACTGAAAAAGCTGACCTGAGCTGGGCTAGGCTGGGCTGGGTTGAGCTGAATTGGGCTGAGCTGAGCTGAGCTGAGCTGGGTTGAGCTGAGCTGGATTGAGCTGGGCTGAGCCACGCTGAGCTGAGGTCAGCTGAGCTGGGCTGTGTTGGGTTGACCTGAGCTGGACTGACCTGAGCTGGGCTGAGCTGGGCTGAGCTGGGCTGAGCTAGGCTGAGCTGGGCTTGGCTGGGCTGAACCAGACTAGACTGAACAAGCTGACCTCAGCTGGGCTGGGCTGGGCTGAGCAGGGCTGGGCTAAGCTAGGTTTGGCTGGGCTAAGATGGGCTGAGAGGAACTGAGCAGGGCTAAGCTGCGCTGAGCTGGGATGAGCTAGGCTGGGATGAGCTGAACTGGGCTGGGCTGACCTGCGCTTGGCTGAACTGGGATAACCTGGGCTGGGCTAAACTGGGCTGAGCTGGGATCTTCTACCCTGGCCTTGGTTGGTGGTCAATCTCCCTCTGCTACCCTAAGGTGACCTTGGTCTCACAGGGCTGATCTTGCCATTTTGTCTTGACCAATGTACACTCATTGGGCTGCTTTGGGCTGCAAAGTCCTCAGCTGGCACCTGCTGGCTGTGGGGGGTCTGTCCTCCTCTAAGCCGTGCTGGGTTTTCCTGGTGATCCAGATGGACGTGGGTGTCAGTTGAGCTACAAGTGCACTGGGTCCTCTTCACACCTGTCCTCACTAACCTCAGTCGGGTCTGATGTACACATCCAGGGGACTTAGTGGACTGGACTGAGACTAGTCTGGGCAGCTGGCTGGGGGGAATATTCCCTCCACTTGGGCCCCACAGGTGCTGAGAGCTGACTGTGCCAATACCAAGGCTTCAACACCACAGAGGGAGGGCAGAGCTGGCCTAGGGCCAGCAGCAAGAGCCAGGGGTGATTCTTTTGCTCATCCTACAGCCCCCAGGCCTTCCCTACACTGGGCAATGTGTTCTACAGCAGGTTGGTGTTCAAGTGGCCTCCCTGCCCCCCAGCAGCATTGTAAGGAGGCCTTAGGCCTCCTTCCTGGGGAAGAACATGGGTGGTCCTAGGGCTGAGGCCACAGAGATGAGAGCCTAAGAAAGGGGCAGCTCCAGGTGCTCCTGAGCACTGACACCCCAGCAGGAGCACCAAAGCTCCCCCACAGAGCAGGACTTGCAACATGAGGAGGGGGATGGCCATACCCCTCACTCACCTTCCAGGACCCCCTCAGCCCCCCAGGAGCCTCCTCAGTCCCACCCAGAGCCTCCTCAGTCCAGTTAGAGCCTCCTCAGCCCCACTCAGTCACCTCCTGTCACGTACTCTGGAGACCCTCTCTGCCCACACTCACCCTGCCACTCTGGGGTCTCCCTGTGCCACCCGCACCCCATGGAAGCCCCTAACCCTCTCTCTGCTGCCAGGCTTGCCCACAGGTGCCCCCAGCCCAGGGCACACTATGCCAGAGGGACCTTCTAGAGTAAAACTCTAACTGAACCCCACAAAGGGCACAAAGAAGCCCAGGTCCCCAGGCTCTACATGGATGTCTCATGCACCCCTTGCCCTGAGCCCA
>NW_003852805.1:99248-103220 GCF_000181295.1 Otolemur garnettii
CCCGGGGAGCCAGGTGTGCTGAACCAGGCCAAGGACCTGGCCTCAGCCTTGGGGACTGGATGTCAGGGAAGGGGGGCAGAGGACAGGGGCAAAAGGGAGTTTTTGTAGGGAAATAGCTGGAGGGCAGAGGATCTGTGCTACTGGATCTTGGACTCCTGGGGCCAGGGCATCTTGGTCACCATCACCTCAGGTGAGTGCCAGTCTCTCTGCCCAGCACCAAGCCAGGTCCCTGGGGCCCACAGCTGACCTGTGTTCACCCTGAGAATGCATGGCTACCATCCTTGGGGTCTCTTCAGTGCCTAGGGCCCTTTGCCCTGGGGCTAGGCTGGGTTCTGGCCCCATCAAGGACCTTCCCTGGGAGGAGAACAGCTTAGGGCAGGGCAGAAGCCTCAGGGAAAGGGCCTACAGAAGGAGAAGTTGTGGGCAGAGCTGGGCCAGATAAGTGGGTCATTGTGGCTGTGAGCGCCTCAGACCAGGGTTGCATACTCCAGTCACCGAGGCCTGGGTACTCTCACCCACCCTCTCTGGCCCTGGGGCCCATGCTTTGGGCAGGGACTTGGGACCTGGCTGACAGAGCCTGCAGATGTGTGGGTTTATTTCTGGGCAGAAATGGAGGCTGAGTCCCCATTTGATGCTGTGGAGATCTAGGGCACAGAGACTGTGGTCACCGTCACCTCAGGTAAGATGACTTTCTTCCTATCTCCCTGGCCAGGCCCAGCCTCCTCTGTCCTAGAGCTAGAAATGAAGTGTCCAGAGGGTCCTTGGTCTTCAGGTGCAGGCAAAGTAGGATGGAAGTTCTAACGATGGCCTTTCTGAGGGCATGGGGACTCCACTGCAGGATGAGTGGGCAGAGTCATGCTCATATCTGGGGACACAGGGAACTCAGGAGCAGGGTTTATAGCCATGGCAGGCCAGGCCCACGGCAGAGTATGGGGTTTTTGTACATCCCCAAATGGGAAGCACAGAAGTGTGCTTACTTTGCCTTCTGGGGCCAGGGGATACAGGTCACCGTGTCCTCAGGTGAGTCTTCCCCCTCCCTCCCTTGCTCAACTCTGGGGGGGTCTGCTGCATTTGGAGGGAAAATAAGTCTGTTTAGGTCTCAGCCAAGAACAACCAGGGGCAGCCTGGTGGCTCAGGAAGGGGACTTCAAGGGTCTGGCAGCTCACAGGACACAGGGCAGAGGTTCCAGACCCCAAGGGTCTCTGTGGGCCCCCTCCCTGGGCTGTACCTGAGGCATCCCAAGGACTCAGCCAAGTGCCAGTTCTTGCCTGGGTACCTGGCAAAATTGTCACAATGTGATAACCGGTTTGATGTCTGGGGCCCAGGGACCATTGTCACTGTCTCCTCAGGTGAGTCTCCCCCATCCCTCCCTTGCTCAACTCTGAGAAGGTTTGCTACATTTGGGAGGAAAATATATCTGTTTGGATCTCGGGTCAAGAAGGACCAGGGGCAGGCTGGGGACTCAGGAATGGCTCTCCAAGGGGGCAGCAGCTCACGAGACACAGGGCATAGGTTCCAGACCCCAAGGGTCCCTGTGGGGTCCCCTCTCTGGGCTGTACCTGAGGCATCCCAAGGACTTAGGCAGATGCCAGTTCTTGCCTGGGTCCCTGGCAAAATTGTCACAATGTGACTACTACTTTGAGCACTGGGGCCAGGGGACCCTCGTCACCGTCTCCTCAGGTGAGTCTAGTCTCCCCCTTCCCTCTCTTGCTCAACTCTGAGGGGGTTTGCTGCATTTCTTGCTCAACTATGAGGGGGTCTGCTGTATTTTGGGAAAAAATAAGTCTGTTTGGGTCTCAGGTCAAGAAGGACCAGGGGCAGCCTGGGAGCTCAGGAAGGGGACTCTTAGGGGCCAGCAGCTCACAGGGCAGAGGTTCCAGACCCCAAGGGTCTCCATGGGGCCCCCTCCCTGGGCTGTACCTGAGGCATCCCAAGGACTTAGCCAGGTGCTAGTTCTTGCCTGGGTCCCTGGCAAAATTGTCACAATGTGACAACCCATCTGATGTCTGGGGCCAGGGAGTCCAAGTCACTGTCTCTTCAGGTAAGCCTTTCCACTCCCTGCTCTGACTGCACTTTGGGAGACTGGGGGTTCTGGAGTCACAGGATCAGAGCCACCAAGGCATTTTGGAGGTCAGAAAAGGGGGCTAGATGGAGGATTCCCTGCAAACAGGACCTGATTTGGCCACTGTTGTCTTTGGTTGGGCAGGGGTAACCTTTTCTGCTTTGCCTGGCGTTGTCAGAGGCTACCATGGCTATGTACAGAGAGGCTTCTGTCCCGCTCTCACACCTACCTCCCAAGGCAGAGCCTATCTGGGATGACTTAGGGGTTGTCTCTTAAGGTCAGACTTCCCCTCCAGCAGTGGTCTGTCAGTGAGGGGTGCCCAGGAGGCCAGAAGAAGGTCCCAGGACACTCTGGCCTGGGCAAGGAGTGAAGCAGGCAGATAGCTGGGGAAGTAGAGGCTGGGACAGCCAGCTTCCATATGGTGCCTGGAGACATACAGGTCTCTGGGCTGCCCGGACAGTGCCGGGCTGGTGCCAGGGGGTTTTTGTGGAGTGAGGATGGAGATTCCCCTACTGTGACTACTATGCTATAGATTTATGGGGCAAAGGGACCATAGTCACCGTCTCTTCAGGTAAGAACGGCCACTCCAGGGCCTTCATTTTCTCCTCTTGCCTGGGGTTTTTCTGAGCATTTCAGGCTGGTCCTTAGGATATATGCCCAAGGGAACCTGGGAGGGCCAGCCGGGAGGGGACCCGCGGACCTGAGGGACTTGGGAGCCTCCGTGGATTTTCCGATACCTTTAGAAACAGGAATTATATTGGCGTGCCTGGTGGGCCTGGGAGCACATGTGGATGAGATGCTAGTACAGACCGGGGTTCCAGGGCTCTAGGGCAAGAGGACAGTGCGGCCACGGTGGGTGATGTGTAGTTGTTGAGTCAGAGCTGGGCAAGGGATATGTCTCAATAGTCATGTTTAGAGCCACCAAAACACCTCATGGCATGCACGGCGAAATATTTTCTTTAGTATGGTGCTAGATTGTATTTAAAATTTATTTGTTAGAAAGAGAACTGTCTGAGCAAGTGAATCCCTTGGGCACGGTCTTACAGCCCTGGTCTTGGTCTTGGTGAGAGTCGGGGATGGGGAGCACCAGAGAGGGTGCCTGGCAGGGACCCAGAGCTCAGCACTGCAGTTCCTGAGGAAATGATCGCTCCTTCTCAGAGGCCCACTTGCTAAGTGTTAAAAGACAGGTTATCTTTGAAGTGGCTCCTGAGAAAAATGGCTGAGGATATTGTGACTTTAAAATGTGAGATATTTTTCAAGTCTGTTCAATCTTGTTAAATGTCAAAGTATTTAAAATTCTTATCATCACTGAATTAACAACCATGAGTCATGTCTTTCTGACTGAGGCTGCTGCAGGTTCAGCCAAGAAACAGTAGCACGGTGCTGTCCAACCCCAATGCGGGGCTGAGTTTTGACAATCATAAATCAAGTTTACTTTTAGATTAATTGAGGGAAGCTGGGAGTAAGATGGTGAGGTACAGCCAAGATGGGCCTCGGACGCCTGCAGCAGGTGGCCGGAAGCAGACCACATCGTGAGTCTATTTTAAGAAGCAGAAAAACACAATTGGTGAATTTATAGCTTATGGTTATGAAGAAGTGGTTTTCAAAGGTTTTGCCCAGCCTACAGATCTGAAAGTGTTCCACTGGCAAAACAACACCTGGGCAATTTGCATTTCTAAAATGAGCCAAGTCTGGCAGAAACTGGAAAAAGCCCTTTTTAACTATTTGAATTTCATTTTTCAATCTTAGTTTATCAACTTCCAGTTTGTTCACACTTAGCTTATCAGCTTCTAAATTGTATTCATTTTTTACAGTAAGGTATTTAAGAACTTAAACAGTCTTGGGGATAGTTTATTAATGTATTCATAAGACTTTTTAAATTCTGTTGTTATTCCTTCCCATAATAATTA
>NW_003852805.1:104009-128563 GCF_000181295.1 Otolemur garnettii
GAACATGGGGAGAGCAGGGCCTGCACTGTCCTTACTTATGTTAAAAATGCAACTTTGAATTTTAGATCATTACTTCATCCTAGAAAGTAGCTCAGGCCTTCCAAAATGATGGATGTATGGTGGCCAGGCAAGAGGGTCTGCTGCCTTGACCCTTTCAAGCAATTCTACCTAGAGTTCAGAAACTAGTCGGGATGGATAGAGCTACCTGGATTAACAGGGCTGAGCCTGACAGAGCTGAGCTGAGCTAGGCTGAACCAGGGTGAGTTGAGCTGGGCTGAGCTGAGCTGGGCTAAGGTGAGCTGGACTGGGAAGAGCTAGGCTGAGGTGATTTGAGCTAAGCTTGGCTGAGCTGGGTTGCACTGGATTGAGCCGAGCTGGGCTGAGCTGAGCTGGGCTGAGCTGGATTGAGGTGGGCTGAGTTGAAGTGCTATGGGCTAAGGTGAGCTGGGCTGGGCTGGGCTGAGCTGGGTTGAGCTGGGTTGAGCTAACCTCAGCTGAGCTGGGCTGAACTGGGCTGAGCTGAGTTGGGCTGAGCCAGGTTGAGCTGAGCTGGGATGAACTGGATTGAGCTGGACTGAGCCGAACTTGGCTGAGGTGGGCTGAGCTGGGTTGAGCTGAGGTGGGTTGAGCTGAGCTGGGCTGAGCTGGGCTGAGGTGGGCTGAGCTGGGTTGAGCTGAGGTGGGTTAAGCTGAGCTGGGCTGCGCTGGGCTGAGCTGGGCTGATCTGGGTTGAGCTGAGGTGGGTTAAGCTGAGCTGGGCTCAGCTGGGCTCAGCTGGGCTGGGCTGGGCTTGGCTGAGCTGGATTGAGCTGACCTGAGCTAGGGTGAGCTGGGTTGAGCTGAGCTGGGCTGAGCTGAGTTGAGCTGGGTTGAGCCGAGCTGGACTGAGCTGGGTTGAGCTGGGTTGAGCTAAGCTGGACTGAGCTGGGCTGAGGTAGGTTGAGCCAAGCTGGACTGAGCTGGGCTGAGCTGGGTTGAGCTGAGCTGGACTGAGCTGGGCTGAGCTGGGTTGAGCCAAGCTGGACTGAGCTGGGCTGAGCTGGGTTGAGCTGAGCTGAGCTGGGCTGAGCTGGGCTGAGCTGGGTTGACCTGAGCTGGGCTGGGCTGAGCTGGGCTGAGCTGGGCTGAGCTGGGCTTGGCTGAGCTGGGTTGAGCTGACCTGAGCTAGGGTGAGCTGGGTTGAGCTGAACTGGGTTGAGCTGGGTTGAGCCGAGCTGGACTGAGCTGGGTTGAGCTGGGTTGAGCTGGTTTGAGCCAAGCTGGGCTGAGCTGGGCCAAGCTGAGCTGAGCTAAGCTGGTCTGAGCTGGGCTGAGCTAAGCTGGGCTAAGCTGGGCTGAGCTGGGCTGAGCTGAGCTGGGCTGAGCTGGGCTGGGCTGAGCTGGGCTGGGCTGAACTCAGCTAGGCTGAGCTGGGCTGAGCTGAGCTGAGCTGAGCTGGGCTGAGCTGGGCTGAGCTGAGCTGGGCTGACCTGAGCTGGGCTGGGCTAAGTTGAGCTGGGCTGGGCTGAGCTAGGCTGAGCTAGGTTAGGCTGGGCTGAATCGGACTAGACTGAACAGTGCTGTGCTAGGCTAAACTGGGATGAAATGGGCTTGGCCTGAGCTGGGCTGAACTGAGCTTGGCTGGGTTGAGCTGAGCTGAGCTTGGCCGGGTTGAGCTGAGCTGAGCTGAAATGAGGTAGGTTGGGCTGAACTAAGCTAGGCTGAGCTGAGCTGGGCTGACCTAGGACTAACTTGGGCTGGGATGGGCTTGGGATGAGCTGAACTGAGCTGAGCTGGGTTGGGCTAAACTGGACTGAGGTGAGCTAGGCTGGGTTGAGCTGAGCTGGGCTGGGCTGAGCTGAGCTGGTCTGGGCTGAACTGGGCTGGGCTGAACTGTGCTGGACTAACTGGGCTAGGTTGAGCAATGCTGTGCTGGGCTAACCTCGGCTGGGGTGGGCTTGGGCTGAGCTGAGCTGAGCTAAGCTAAGCTTGGTTGTCCGGGGCTGGGCTGACCTGGGCTTGGCTGAACTGGGCTAGGCTGAGCAGTGCTGTGCTGGACTAAGCTGGGCTGGGATGGGCTTGGGCTAGGCTGAGCTGAGATGAGCTGAGCTGAGCTGGGTTGAGCTGGGCTGGGCTGGGCTGGGCTGGGATGAGCTGAGCTGGGTTGGGCTGGGCTGGGATGAGCTGAGCTAAGCTGAGCTGGGTTGAGCTGGGCTGGGCTGGGCTGAGCTAAGCTGGGCTGGGCTGGGCTGGGCTGGGCTAGACTGAACTGGGCTATATTGAGCAGTGCTGTGCTGGGCTAACCTGGGCTGGATGGGCTAGGCTGAGCTGAGTTGAGCTGAGCTGGGTTGAGTTGGGCTGGGCTGAGCTGAGCTGAGCTGAGCTGAGCTGGGCTGGGCTGAACTGGGCTAGGCTGAGCAGTGTTGTGCTAGGCTAAACTGGGCTGGGATGGGCTTGGGCTAGGCTGAGCTGAGCTGAGCTGAGCTGAGCTCGGTTGAGCTGGGCTGGAATGAGCTGAGCTGAGGTGAGCTGAGCTGAGCTGGGCTCAGCAGAACTAGGCTGAGCTAAGCTGACCTGAGCTGACCTGGGCTGGGCTAAGTTGAGTTTGGCTAGGCTGAGCTGGGCTGAAGTGAACTGAGCTGGGCTAAGCTGCCCTGAGCTGGGATGAGCTAGGCTGAGCTGAGCTGAGCTGAGCTGAGGTGTGCTGGGCTGAGCTGAGTTGAGCTGAGCTGAGCTGAGCTGAGGTGGACTTGGCTTGGCTGAGATGGGCTTAGCAGAACTGAGCTGAGTTGGACTAAGCTGGGCTGGGCTGAGCTGGGCTGGGCTAAACTGGGATAAACTGGGCTGGGCTGAACTGGACTGAGCTGGGCTCTTCTATCCTGGCCTTGTTTGGTGGTTTATTTCCCTTTCTTATTCTAAGGTGAGCTTGATCTCACAGGGCTGATCTTGCTGTTTTGTTTTGATCAAAGTACAATCATTGAGCTGCTTTGGGCTGGAATGTTCTCAGCTGGCACCTGCTGGCTGTGGGGGACTATCCTCCTCTAGTCTGTGCTGGCTTTTTCTGGTGATCCAGATGGACGTGGGCATCAGCTAACCTAACTGCATTGGGTCCTCTTCATACCCATCCTCACTAACCTCAGTCGGGCTTAATGTACCTATTCAGGGGATTTAGTGGACTGGACTAAGACTAGCCTGGGTAGCTGGCTGGGGGGAATGTTCCCTCCACTTAGGCCCCACGGTGCTGGGAGCTGACTGTGCCAATACAGAGGCTTCAACACCATAGAAGGAGGGCAGGGCTGGCCCAGGGCCAGCAGCAAGGGCCAGGGCTGCTTCCTCTGCCCATCCTAGAGCCCCCAGGCATTCCCTGCACTGGGTGCCATGTTCTGCAGCAGGTCAGTGCTCAGGTGGCCTCCCTGCCCCCCAGCAGCATTGTAGGGAGGCCCAAGGCCTCACTTCACCCCATCACCCAGGCCTTTGAGGGGCCACCAAGGCCAGCACAGCCTAGAGGAGGATAGTCCCCCACAGCCCCAGGGGTGGGTACACAGAGACCCCTGCCTGGCCAGGCCCAAGGACACAGCTCCTCAACCCTTTCTCTTTGTCTCCTGGGTCCTCAGGGACTGCAAGCCCCCCAGCGCTGTTCCCCCTGGTCTCCTGTGAGAACTCCCCCCTAGACACGAGCACTGTGGTGCTGGGCTGCCTGGCCCGGGACTTCCTACCCGGTGGCGTCACCTTCTCCTGGAACTACAAGAACTCATCTGTCATCAGTAGCTTCAGGAGCTTTCCAGATATCCTGAGGGAGGGCAAGTACACGGCCACCTCGCAGGTGCTGCTGCCCTCCAAAGACGTCCTACTGGGCACAGACAACCACCTGGTGTGCCAGGTGGAGCACAACAAAGTCAAAAAGAATGTGAACGTGCCTCTTCCAGGTGAGAGCTGGCAGCCCCCCACCCCCACACTGGTAACCGATACCCCCATGGCAGAGGCCAGCTTGGCCAGGGCAGGAGGGAGCCGGTAGGCTGACACCATGTCCCCTCACTACAGTGATGCTGGAGCAGCCCCCCACCGTGACTGTGTTCATCCCACCCCGCGACGCTTTCTCCAGCACCAGCCCCCGCAGGTCCAGGCTCATCTGCCAGGCCACAGACTTCAGCCCCCGTCAGGTCAAAGTGTCCTGGCTGCACGATGGAAAGCGGCTGGAGTCTGGTTTCTCCACGGGCCCAGTGGAGGCTCAGGCCCAAGGGTCTGGGCCCTCCACCTTCAAGGTCACCAGTACACTGACCATCAATGAGAGTGACTGGCTGAACCAGAACGTGTTCACCTGCCGCGTGGATCACAGAGGCCTGACCTTCCTGAAGAACGTGTCCTCCATGTGCAGCACCAGTGAGTGGCCTGTTCCCCAGGGCAGTGCCCACCTCCCTTCACACACACACACACACACACACACACACACACAGGTACTTGTGGGTCTCACCGGCGCTGCCCGGCATGCTGTCTGCTCTCTGATCCTCACTTCCCAGAGTGGCCAAGGGCAGGGCAGGCGGGCAGGGCCCCTGCACTGGGACACCAGGGAAGGCCAGCCAAAACTCCACCTGGAGCCACATCTGTGGAGTTGCTCAGACCAACATTCTCTCAGCTGCAGGTCCAGCCACGAGCATCCAAGTCTTCACCATCCCTCCCTCATTTGCCAGCATCTTCCTCAGCAAGTCGACCAAGCTGTCCTGCCTGGTCACAGACCTGGCCACCTATGATAGCCTCATCATCACCTGGACCCGTCAGAATGGCGAGCCCCTGAAGACCCACACCAACATCTCTGAAAGCCACCCCAATGCCACCTTCAGTGTCATGGGTGAGGCCAGCATCTGTGAGGACGACTGGAACTCAGGGGAGAGATTCACGTGCACAGTGGCCCACACGGACCTGCCCTCACCACTAAAGCAGAGCATCTCCAAGCCCAAGAGTAAGTCCCTGAGCCAACTTTTCAGCACCTCGAGCTCCCAACCCCCTCTGTGCCCTGAACCCCCTACCCATGCCCCAATCCCCCTCATGCCCCGACCCCACACCCCCTGCACCCGCCCCACACTCATGCCATCTCTGCCCCACAGATGTGGCCCTGCACAAGCCCGATGTTTACATGCTGCCTCCAGCCCGGGAAGAGCTAAACTTGCGGGAGGCAGCCACCATCACCTGCCTGGTGAAGGGCTTCTCCCCTGCAGACGTGTTTGTGCAGTGGATGCAGAGGGGGCAGCCTGTGGCCTCAGACAAGTATGTGACCAGCGCCTCGATGCCTGAGCCCCATGCTCCAGGCCTCTACTTTGCCCACAGCTTCCTGACTGTGACCGAGGAGGACTGGAACTCAGGGGAGGCCTTCACCTGTGTCGTGGCCCATGAGGCCCTGCCCAACAGGGTCACCGAGAGGACCGTGGACAAGTCCACTGGTAAACCCACCCTGTACAATGTGTCCCTGGTCATGTCTGACACTGCCAGCACCTGCTATTGACCCCTCTGGCCCACCGACCAGCCCAGGCTCTGGGTGGCCAGTTGCTCTGTGCATGTGTGCAAACTAACCATGTCAACAGGGTGAGATGGGCATCTTATAAAACTTAGAAATAAAAATATCCTTTCAAAATTCACTGGTTCTGAGTGCACAACCCTCTCACCTGCTGGGGCTGGGGCTGTGCTGCACCCACCCCACGCCTACCCTGCAGACCACCCTCCACCACAACCCCTGCCCTGCCTCAACCTGGTACCTCTGAGCAGCCTCAGGAAGCCCTCGCATGCCTGATAAGTGCTCACAGCTGGCCAAACTCAGGCGCACCCACACCCCTGCTGCTTCCAGAAAGACATCAGAAGGCAGGGCCTCTTGGGATCAGGTAGCACTCGCACGTGGTGAGCACACATACACAACACTCACAGACACACACACAAAGACACATGCAGAAACATGCACATGCACTGACACATGGACACAGGTGTACAACAGACACAGATGTGAACATGTATGCAAGGCCAAGTACATGACACAGACATGCACGGGCACACACGTGCACACAGGAGCCACACACATGCACAGACCAGCCCCACGTCCCTCTGTCACTTGGTGCCTCTGCCTGGTACTCTGCACTCCCATGTTCTGCTCCCTGCCCGAAGCGCTGCTTGTCCTCCTGTCTCAGCTTGGAAGGCCCAGCCTGGATTCTGATGAAGGCCACTATGACCAGGCCAGGGCTGAGCCAGCTGCAGCTCCTCAGGGAGGCCCAGGCCCCCCAGCACACACCTGTGAGCCGAGCCAGAGTCTGGGCTGTGTCCTGAGAAGCTGCAACATCTGTACTTTGGCCTCAGAGTGCAGGCAGCTGCCTCTTTCAGTAGGAAGCCTCGGAAATTCACGGAACCCTTCTGCCCCAGCAAACCCCCCTGCTTCCCAGCCCCAGCAGGCAGCAAAGGCAGGAGCCTGAGCCAGGTCTCCACACCCCACAAATGGCACTGATCCCCACTGGGCTGCCTGGGCCCTCACACACTCTTGGCCCCTTGAGAGCCTAAACTCCAGATGCCCCCTAGAACCTGTCTGTGCAGGGCTGCAGACCCCCAAATGCCCTCATCCCTCTGTGAAGCTCAGCTGTCAGTTTAACTCAGTCCCAAGGGCCATCGTCCTGGTAGGGAGGACAAGCCACCAGGACAGCCTCACATGAGAATGAAAAAGTAAGGGGCCACCACTCAGGCCCAGGCATCCTGCCTGCCCATTCCAATCCACAGGGATGGGAGGGCTTGTTCCCATGTCTCAGCCCAAGTGGCCCTGGCCATGCTGCCCCTCCCCCACAAAAGCCCAGGACATACTGGCTGCCACTCTGCTGGGCTCCCAAGCCTACTCCCTGTCCACCCATTTGTCCATGTGCTGTGTCTCTCATGGTCCTTCTGCCTCTCCAGAGGTCCTAGGATAAGACTTCAGGGTCACTGCCCTGCTCAGCCTGACCCCAAGCCCACCCCCTGCATCAGGCTATTAGAGACCCAGCCCCCGCTGGCTCTAGACTTGTGCAGACTGAGCCTGGAGCTCCTGCACCCAAGGACAGACATCGGCAGGCTACCCAAAATGTGCACACAGCACCAACACCTTGTACATGGCAACCACTCCTTGCACATGAGGTCCACATGGTGCACTCAGGGACCACACAGTGCACACAGGGCCCAAATGGTACACACAGAGCCCACACCATGTACACAGAGTGTGAGCACCCCTTTCTCTGTTCCTTCCCTTCCACTGTCCCCTAATCTACCATGCTTAGTGCCACACAGCTAAGTGGCCAAGGGAGGCTTGAAGGACAATGGCTCCTCCTGCTCAGGTCTTGGGAGGCTGACTTTGCTCCAAGGTCATTCCACAGGCCCAGCTATGGACATCTGAACCTAAGTCCTGCCTCTGTCCCCTTGCAGAGGGAGAGGTGAGTGCTGAGGAGGAGGGCTTCGAGAGTCTGTGGACCACCGCCTCCACCTTCATCGTCCTCTTCCTGCTGAGCCTCTTCTACAGCACCACTGTCACCTTGTTCAAGGTAGAGAAGCCCAGGGGCACCACGCTGGAGGAGGCTGCTTGCAGGGAGCATGATGGCACAGGGCCCAGCCTGTGCTGAACATCAGTCCTGGGGACTCTTGGATGCCCTCCTGCCTGGTCATCGTGGCCCTACTCCTGCCCCAACAGTGGGAAATACTATCCATACTGTCTCTGTCACCTCAGGTGAAATGACTGCCCAGTGAGAGAGTGTCAGAGACCAAAGAGACGGACCAGAAGGTCTCCGCTGCGAGCCCAGAGCACCTGCATCCCATCCTGTGCCCTGCTGTGCTTAGATCCTGCCCTGCAGCTCTGAGCTCGAAAAGCGGCTTCCATCTGACCAGCCAGGTGCCCACCAATGTGGGGTGGGGTGAGGGTCTGCCCAAGCCTGTGCTGCCCTGCACACATTTGCTGCCCTAAAATAAACATGTGTATTTTATCTCATGGCACTGCTCTCTAGGGAAGGACTTTTGTTCCTTTTCCCAACCCTTCATGCCACCTGGACATCTTTAGGGGGACCCTGATTCCAGGGGGAGCCATGGGAGAGGGGCTATCTCAGCACAGGCTGGTGGGATGAGGCACCAGGAAAGGCCACATAAGTGAGGCTGGGGCTGGCCCTGCCCTGTGGGAGGCAGGCAGGAGGGCAAGAGAGGTCTCAGCATCTCTCCCAAACACCATCTGGACTCAAGACAGACACTCAGGCCTTAGGGTGTCTGACCGTGAGGGTGGGAGCTGAAACAGCAGACATTTGTTTCTCGTGGCTCTGGCATCTGGAGGTCTGAGACCCAGATACAGCAGATTCTGGGTGTGGCAAAGTCCCCTTCCTGGTTCAGAGGTATCTCCTCACCATGTGCTCAGAGGAGGATAGGGCTAAGCAGATCTCTGTGGTCCCCCTTATAAGACCTAAACACTGCCCTGGCCTCCTCCCAGGGCCATCATGTGGGCTAAGGATGTCCACCTGTGACTTTGGGGCACAAGCACACAGTCCACAGCAGCCACCAGGGGACAAGGTGGGGACATCCAGCAGGTGGACACCTGGCCATGGGGCACGTAGTTGAAATCAAGGGCATGAGTGTGGGCTCACAGGGCTGTGGTGGAGAGGGCCAGGTGGCACAGGCCAAAGGCAAGGTCAGGGAAAGGCAGAGGGCAGGTGGAGAGTGGTGGATAAAATGCAGAGGAGCAGGGCAAAAGGATTAGTCCAGGATGGTGTCTTGGGGATATAGCTCCTGTGTGGGTCCCAGGAGGAGGCCATTGTGGGTACTGAAGGTTAGCTCTGGGCACCTGTCATGGGGGTGTCTGGGGCCTCCTGTCCCTCCCACTGCATGTGACTCCATGAGGTCATGGCCAGATTCATGACCTCCTGGCTGCCTTAGCTGGCCTTCACAGAGGGAGTATCCAGGGGAGCATGGGAGCTATACAGCTGGGCCCCAGGGGAGCTCCACACTGCAGCCCTGGGCTCCCAGTGGCTCCTTCTGGGCTCTAGCTTCACTTTGGTTAAGTGGCTCATTACAGGCTCAACCTCTCAGGCCAGGGGAACAGTGAGGGGCAGACACGGCCAGGACATACCCTAAGGGCTGGGCAGGAGGCCTCTGCAGGCCATAGGGCTGCTGGCTTAGGACCACAGCTACAGCTGGTGTGACACAGTACACACACTGCATGGCCAAGACAGCATGCGTTTGCTGTTCTCAGCTGGAGATCAGGCTGGAGAACAGGGAGATTCTGGCTCAGGCCCCACTATCTCCCGGAGGTGGCCCCTAGTCTTCACACAGCACTGTCCCTGCTGTGTACATGTCCAAGTGTCCCTTTTCCCTGCAGACGCCAGGCCACCCTGCTCCTGTAGAGCTCCATCCCATCTTGATGTCATGTGCAAAGGCCAGATTTCCACATAAGGGCACTTGCTGACACCCTAGGGGTTAGGAATTCAGCACAGGGACCTTCAGGGACACAGCTCGGCCTGTAACAGTCCACCCTCCCACCCCCTGAACTCAAGTTCTCCTCGACACAAAATACCTTCATCCACACCAGCAACCTGAAGTTTCCTGACCCATCCCAGCCTCAGCTGTGAGGCCAGACTTTCATCTCCATGTCACCAGAATCAGGTGTGCAGTGAAAGTCCTCTGTGTCTATGGACCTGTGAGACTAGCTATCTACCCCTGAGATGCAATGATGGAATGTATGTGGGGTGGACACCCCTCTCCAAAGGAGGAATTGAGAGGAAAGAAGGAGTCCCGGGTCCCAAGCACGTCAACACCCAGCAGGGAGAATCCCATTAGATGCCAGGCTGAAGACCCTGCCTAGGGTGGGTGTTCTGTCCTCCCGGCTTCCTGCAGTGGCCCCCTTTTCAGGCTGGTATCCATGTCCTGATGGCCTCCTCATCTGTAGCTCTGACCTCAGAGTCAGTCTTGCTTCATTTTTTCTGCTTCCTGCCCCCAACCCAGCCAGCACCTTTTCTGTGGTTACAGACCCTCCAGAGCCTTGCCACCCTCCTGTGAGATTCTCTAGGGCCAAGTGGTCTGGCCAGCGTGTCCTGCACAGATGTCCACTGGGTAATCTCTCCCCACTCCTGGCTCTTATGGGGATGGTCGGTGGGATCCGCCAGTCACACGTCTAATCCTGTGACAAAGGTGCCCAGACAGGCCCTCAAATCTGCTTCTAGAGCACGTGGGGGCAGGCTGAGAATCTCCCCTCCTTAGTCTGTGGTTCCTCCTCGTGACAGCTCCCTCCTCTGTTACATCTGCCCTCACACATTTGACTGTGAGCAGTGAGGAGCCATCAGGCTGTGTCTGCAACACTATGCTTAGAAACCCCTTAGCTAAATATCTAGCTCATCACCCAGCTCTCTACATGCTCCTCACTTCTGGCCAAGGCCTCAGCAGAGGCTCCCAGAACATTCCTCTTGTAGCAGGGTCTGCTCAGGACCTCAAGCACATCTCTCAGAAGACAGAGATTTCTCTGTGGCTATCCTCTTTTTTTTCTGAACCCTCACCAGAATGACCTTCAATGTACAAATTTCTTTTTTTTCTTTTTTCTTTTTTTTAAGAGACAGAGTCTCACTTTATTGCCCTTGGTAGAGTGCCATGGCATCACAGCTCAAGCAACTTCCAACTCCTGGGCTTAGGCGATTTTCTTGCCTCAGCCTCCCGAGTAGCTGGGACTATAGGTGCCCACCACAACGCCCAGCTATTTTGTTGTTGTTGTTGTTGCAGTTTGGCCAGGGCCGGGTTTGAACTTGCCACCCTCAGTATATGGGGCTGGCACTCTACTCACTGAGCCATGGGCACCACCCCAATGTACAAATTTCTACCAATGGTCTGCAAGGAAAGCCAGGCTTTCTCTGCCATGCACCTCAGACCCTGCCCAGTTCCCAGCCCAGAGTACTCTGCTCCGGTTATTCCCTAGCCCCTGTGGCTCACTCACAGCTCCCACAGCCCAGCCCTCAGTGTCCTGTTCTAGCTGCAGGCGCTGACGATGGCCTGGCTTGGCTGCCCTGTAGCCTAGGTGCTTACCTGCCCTAAACAGACTCCAATCCACCCAACCCCTGTGTGGGGCAAGGGGTGATCAGCTCTCTGGAGGGAGGGCTGGCCTGCAGGAGACTAGAGGGAGGGGACGCTGAGGCCAGTCAGCCCTGGCACTATCCCTTGGGGTTGCCTGGCGCTGTGGCTCTGTCCTCAGAGGGTTCAGCCTCTTGCCTCCCCTGCTGCTCCAGTGGGGGTGGGGGGAGGTTTGCTCTCCTACCTGAGAAGCTTCTTCACCCTCCCATGGCAGGTTCATTGGCTGGGGCCCTGTAGACAAACAGAGGAAAGACAGAGGAGAAGAGCAGACTCCCCTGCTCCTGGGTCTCCTGCCCACAGGCCAGCAGAGAGGAGCAGCTCCAGCTAGAGCTCATGAAGCCCTTAGCAAAGGAATGGTCCCTTTTAGAGAAGTGACAAGACACCCCAAAGGGACTGATATGGATTAAAAATCCTGTCACTCTCACCCCCTCCCCCTTTGTTGCCTTCCCTTTTGTTTCACCCTTAAATTCTTGCTAAATCAGCAAGACACAATCCATAGCAGGAGAGGGTAGGGAGGCTGCTTAACAGTAGTTTAGGGAAGTTACTAAGGTTTAACTATAGTTTAGAAGTAGGTAAAATAAAAAAAAAAAAGAAGTAGGGAAAATAAATAACAAAAAGATTAATAAATGATAAATGTTAGAAAGCATTAGACATTAAGTATAGTATAAGTGTGTAAGAAATCATAATAAACTGTTTACTGTTTAATGAAATGTTAAAGGAGACAGAAGAGGAAAAAACGGGAAGCAGAGGTGGTGGTGCTGAGAAGGCTGAGCTGCAGAAGCTGGTCCGCACTTCCCCAATTTGCCCTCCGCGACCTCCACCATACTGAGAGGCCCAACCAGACATGGTGGCTAGAAAGCTGTTGTTAGAAGGAATGACTAAAACCAATGTGACTGGATGTCTGTGATTATTTTTATTGTATACCCTGTAAGCATTTAAACAATACCTGCCTCTGCAATTTTCTAATCACCCATACTCACCCAAGATTGCATCAGCCCACATTATATAAGCTGAACTCTACCAGTGCTCTGGTCTGCTCTCCATATTGGGGAAACAGCCAGCCATTTGGTTTTCCTTTAATAAAGACTTCCTAATTGGCACTATATTAATTGACTTTGGGTCTTGCTATCTCGTGTCCATCCTATAACAGGACTCTCAGGGACTCTGTGGGAGAGGCCATGGAAGACAAACACTACTCAGCAAGTTTGTGCTACAGTCTCCTGGCACTGTCTCTAGTCCAACCTGGCCTCCCTTACCTCTGGGTGTTAAGGGTCCTTCTGCCCTTCCTGGGGACAGGGGAGGGCAGAGGGGTTTTCTTGTGTCTTCTTCTTTTTCATTATCTTCAGCTCACAATAGCACTGTTAGAGGGTTGTTCTCCCCACCACCACTGTCCAGGCTTCTCCCACTCTAAGCCCTGCCTGCATCAGCAAGCCATCCCTCCATGCGCCCCTTCCCACTTGACCCAGCTGGGGGCCCCCAGTAGCTGCCAGGAGTCTTGCAGGGACTGACCCATCTTACACTCCAGCCAGGGTAGGGTTGGAGGTCGCACTGCTTCCCAACCAGGGTGCCCACAGGTCTGCTCCTCTGCCCAGCACGAAGGGAGGTGTGGTGCTCCACACAGAGGGACAGCCTCCTACAGACACAGGTAGTGGCACGCACTGCCCCGACTTGCTTTCTAACACACAGAAGTGTCAGGGAGGTCTTCTCCTGTTAGCACCTATAGGATGATCCATGCTCCTAAAAGAAAGCTTTGCATCCCTCGGGTGTGTGTCCGCTGTCCTGATAACTACTGAGGCTCCCTCTCGTTCCACTGTTGCACACCCAACAAGTGAACACAAAGCTATCGGCAGAATGGATTCCCAGAAGTCAAGTCACTGGGTCAAAGGCATTTGCCTATTTAATACTGGGAAATAATACCCAGTCTCTCACTAGAGAATGGCATGAATCTATACTCTGAACCCCCGTGGATGAAAGTGTCTTAGTGTTACTAATATTGTAAATCTCAACTATCTCTGGGAGTACATTTCACAGACGTGGACGTTCCCTGCCTTGCCAAGGAGGGACAGCAGCTCAGTCCTCTACCCTTGTTTTCCTGGCTGACTACCAACCTGATACATATCCAAATGAGGACTCCTGGGAAAACTGGCACAGAGACCCTTGGGGTGTGGCAGGAAGGCAGCACATCAGGATGTGTGGCATTGCCCTTCTAGGCAGCCTAATCTCTGCCCTCATCTCTTTTATAAAAAATTAATTAACCTTCACATCTTTGGGGCCCAACTAACATGCCCATGTGCCCACCTGGCATGAAGCTGGGTGGGCCCAGTGGGGCTGCAGTGTTCCTGGCATTCTGGAACACCCTTCAGAAACCACTCCAGGGACCAAGGGAGCCTAAGCCCTGCCTACCTGGGGCTGATGCTGCCAACTACCACCACACCCAGCAGAGCTTCTGTGCACTTGACCACCATGGCTGGCATCCATACCACACCCTAAAGGGACTGGGGATAGGCCCACCTGGCTTGGCACTGTCGCCCTACACCTCAGCCCCCCACCTAGACTACTGGCATTTCACCTTCCCAGCCAGCCTGCCACTCCCACCACAGCACAACCCACTTGCAGCACGCAAGGGCCTGAGCACCAGCCCATTCCACCCACCACTAATACCAGATTATGTCTCCTGGCAGCCTGAGGGTCACGCCACCCCACTACTGCCATCACCCACACCATGCACACTCCCCAGGGGCCTGAAGACCCACCTGTACCAGGCCTGCCACTGCCATTGCTGGTGGCTCTCAAGCTGCCTGGAGGTCCAAAAATCAGCCCTCCTGGGTCTGCTGCCCCCAGCACCTGCCTGGGCTATACAGAGGCCTCAGGACAGGCACAGTCAACCCACCACTACCACCACTGGGACCCAAGGACTGGCCCACCTGAGGTCCCCATCCACATCAAAATGTCACCACCACCTCTACAAAGTACTGAGGAAATCACAGACTCCACCGATCCACTTATAGATGAAGGAACCATATGGAGACTGCACAACTAAACAGGCACAGCCAAGCTGCAGTGCCTTCCCCCGCCAACGCCATAGGGGCACTCTCAGGAAAACGTCTTCCCAGTGAAAGCCAATCTCAGAAATTGGAAGAAGCAGCTGCCATACCAGATGCACAGATATTAACGAAAGTATACAAGAAGCCCGAAAAAAAAAAAAAACAAGGAAATATGACACCAAAGGCACACTGTAATTCTCCAGCAACAGAGTCCAATGAAAAGGAAATTAATGAAATGCTAGGAAAAGAATTCAAAATAATTATATTACAAGATCACATTACAATACAAGAAAAAACAGGTAAATGACACAAAGAAATACTACTCAGAATATGAATGAGAAATTCATCAATTACAGACATCATTAAAAAACCAAACAAATTCTGGGATTGAATAAGTATATATATGATCCTCTCAATAGATGCAGAAAAAGCATTTGATAAAATCCAGCATCCTTTTCTAATTAGAACACTGAGGAGTATAGGCATAGGTGGCATATTTCTTAAGCTGATCAAAGCTATCTATGACAAACCCACAGCTAATACTTTACTGAATGGAGTAAAACTGAAGCTTTTCCTCTTAGAACTGGAACCAGACAGAGTTGTCCTCTGTCACCATTACTATTCAACATAGTGCTGGAAGTTCTACCCAATACAATTAGACAAGACAAGAAAATAAAGGGCATCCAAATTGGAGCGGAAGAGGTCAATCTCTCCCTCTTTGCTGATGATATGATCTTATACTTAGAGAACCCTAAAGACTCAACCACAAGACTCTTGGAAGTCATTAAAAAATACAGTAATGTGTCAGGATATAAAATCAATGTCCACAAGTCAATTGCTTTTGTATATGCCAATAACAGCCAAGATGAGAGAGGTTAATTAAAGACACAACTCCCTTCACCATAGCCCCAAAGAAAATGAAATACTTAGGAATAACCTAACAAGGTATATAATGAGGTGAAGGATCTCTATAAGGAAAATTATGAACCCTTAAGAAAGGAAATAGCAAAGGACTTTAACAAATGGAAGACCATACCATGCTCATGGCTGGGAAGAATCAACATTGTTAAAATGTCTATACTTCCCAGAGAAATTTACTGATTCATCGCCATCCCTATTAAAATACCAACATCCTATTTTCAAGACTTGTAAAAAAGGACTCTGCATTTTGTATGGAACCAGAAAAAAAACCCGTATAGCTAAGGCAGTTCTTAGTAATAAAAACAAAGCCAGGGGTAGCACCATACCAGATTTTAGGCTGTACTATAGGGCCATAGTGGTAAAGACGGCATGGCACTGGCACAAAAATAGAGACATAGACATTTGAAATCAAACAGATAACCAGGAAATGAAACCAGCAACTTACCTAATCTTTGATAAACCTAATAAGAACGTCCACTGAGAGAAAGACTCCCTAGTCAATAAATGGTGCTGGGAGAATTGTATATCCACATGTAAAAGACTGAAACTGGACCCGCACCTTTCGCCACTCACCAAAATTGATTCAAGATGGATAATGGACGTAAATATAAGTCATGAAACTATAAAAATCCTCAAAGAAAGAATAGGAAAAACAGTGGAAGATAACGGCCTGAAGAAAGACTTTAAGAAGAAGACTGCCATGGCAATAGCAACAACCGCAACAATAAACAAATGGGATTTAATTAAATTGAAAAGCTTCTGTACAGCCAAGGATACAATAGCCAAAGCAAATAGACAACCTACCCAATATGAAAGGATATTTGCATATTTTGAATCAGACAAAAGTTTAATAACGAGGATCTATACAGAACTTCAATTGATCCACAAGAAAAAAACCAACAATCCAATACATCAATATGGAAGAGAGATGAACAGAACCTTCTCTAAAGAAGATAGATGAATGGCTAGAAAATACATGAAAAAATGTTTATCATCCCTAATTATTAGAGAAATGCAAATTAAAACCACCCTGAGATATCATCTAACACCAGTAAGAATGGCCTGTATCACAAAAATCTCAAAACTGCAGATGCTGGAGCAGATGTGGAGAGAAAGGAACAGTTTTACACTGCTGGTGGGACTGCAAACTAATATAACCTTTTTGGAAGGAAGTATGGAGAAACCTCAAAGAACTCAACCTAGACCTCTCATTTGATCCTGCAATCCCATTACTGGACATCTATCCAGTAAGGAAAAAAACCTTTTACTATAAAGATACTTGTGCTAGGTTGTTTATTGCAGCCCAATTTACAGTGTCTAAAATGTGGAAATAGCCTAAATGTCCTTCAACCCAGCAATGGATTGGCAAGCTGTGGTATATGTATACCGTGAAATATTATTCATCTATTTTAAAAAATGGAGATTTTGCAGCATTTGTACTAACCTGGATGATTGTGGAACACATTATCCTTAGTGAAGTATCACAGGAATGGAGAAGTATGAATCCTATGTATTCAACTTTGATATGAGAACAATTAATGACCTGGTGGGTCATGAGGGAAGGGGAGAGCAGTCAGAGAAGGAGGGAGGGAGTGAGAGTAAGGACAAGAAAAAAAACGTAAATAGTGACTAATTCCCACATAAATTGGATTCAATTTTGACTAAAGTACATTACTTAAACATTAATTTTTACTTCAACTTGTTAATATGTTGTTTAGGATACAGGATACTGCATTCTCATTTAAAAGTGAATTATGTTTGCAATTTCCCCTTTATAATACTATATTTTTCCAATTTTAATATCAGGTATATCCTGATTAAGCAGAATGATTTTGAAGTATTTCTTCTTTTTCTATTGTCTATAAGATTTGACATGATTTGTTTTTTGAAGTTATCTTTTATTTTATTTATAAATATTAGTTGTCTATTTTTAGAGACTTTAGAAAAAATAACAAATAAATTGGTGACTCCATACTGAACCTCAGAGTCAGCGCATTCTATAATACACATACTCTTATTTGACAATGTGAATGTTACTTTCTTTGCATTACTATTATTATTATTGCTTAATACTTCATTGCAGCAATCATCTGATTTCTTTTCTGAATGTATTTATCTTCATTCATTCTTTAAGAGGTTTTTGTTTCTAGTCCTTATCTTAAACATTGTTTTTGTTGTTAAATTTTAAGCCTTTTTAATTCTGTGAAGGCAAAAAGTGGAAACCTAATAATCACATGTATATGTAAAAATTAAAAAAATTTAAAAAACAAGGAAATATGACACCAAAGGCACACAGTAATTCTCCAACAACAGATTCCAATGAAAAAGAAATTTATGAAATGCTATAAAAAGAATTCAAGATAATGATATTAAAGGATCACATTAAGATACAAGAGAAAACAGGTAAATGATACAAAGAAATACTATTCAAAATAAGAATGAGAAATTCATCAATTATAGACGTCATAAAAAAACAAATTCTGGGATTGAATAAATTGATAAATTAAATTAAAAATTCACTGAGAGCTTCAACCATAGACTAGATTAAGCAGGAGAAAGAATTTCAGAACCTGAGGACATGTCTTTTGAAATAATTGACTCAGACAAAAAAAGAGTAAACACAGCCGTGCAACACACACACGCAGCCTTCACGCTCTTCTGTTCCACACACACACGAAGGGCGACAAAGCAGTGACAGAGGAGCGTCTGGGCAGCGGCGCTGCACGCAGCTAGCAGCAAACAGGAACGTAGACAATTCGAGGACTTTCAGGAGCAGAGCGACGGAGAAACAGAAGATGTCGTGTCCAGGGAGGTCCTCCTCGTGCTCTCTGTAGATACTACGTGGGTGTGAATGATTCCGTGGAGGGGACAAGGGCGATTTCTGGGAGAGACGTTATTCAGAAGCGAAGTACATGAGTGTGTGAAGGAGCCACTCCACCTCCTCCAGAATCAGGGAAACAGGGTAAGACCATTATCAGATACACCATTTTACGCCCACTTGGCTGGCAGAAGTCACTTGGGCGTCACTCAGCGTTGGACAGGGCCACAGATTTGCTAGCGGGAATGTCAGCTGTTGCCACATCTGTAGAAGCTGAGCTGGCATCAGTCACTGCGTGAATCTGACCATCTGCTCCCCCGCAGCAACAGCTTTCCGTCAGGCCACGAGGGCTAACTGCAGGCACCTGCGCCCCTGGCCAGAGCCACGTGCCAGGGGTCACGTGCCAGGGGTGACGTCCCAGTGTTGCCTGAGATCAGTGTTGGGCCAGACGTGCAGTCCACGCTGGGAAGGCAAGTGTCTGGCACCAGCTCCTGGCCAGCTGGAGAGGTGACTTTCATCCCCAGCTCCTCTGCCAGAGTTTCCTGCGGTCACTTCTCAGATGGTCTTTCAACGTCAACTTCCGGGACTGAAACCAAGACAGAAGCGGTCCTAGGAAGCAGATCCTGGGACCCGGTTATGAAATGGGGAACATGGCCTAGCAGACTGCAGTTACAGACCCAAGCTTGTTGTCGAGTGGGATGGTGGTGACCCCTGCCATGGTGGCGCCATGACTCCTGAGACTGTGTCTGAGGTCAGTTGGCACCTGTCCATGACCACCACTCAGGGTCCCCTTTGAGCTTCGTGGCTGTGTAGCGTTCTCAGTGCTGAGTCTCTTCCTGTGCACCTAGGGGGTCGTAGGAAAAGCTGAGACTCCCATCATCTTGAGCATCTCTCTTGTTGCCATGTCAACAAAGAGCTACAGCCTGTTGACCTGGCAACACCTTCTCTCACTGTAAAGACGCTACCATCCACGGCAACCTGAGACATCGCGGTGCCACCACGTGTCACAGATCACCCACCGCACCTCCTCCAGGCCACAAACTGGGCCTGGGCTCCTAGAGTCTGTGGGCAAGCAGAGCCTTGCGTGCCGGCCGGCCACCTGGGGCCACCTCTGGGCTGAGCTACTGTGTTTGTCAGTCAGGGCCCCAGCAGAAAACCCACTGTGCGCTCTAAGAGCACTGGCGGTCTGACGCGGCTTCTAGGGTATTGGCTCTTTCACAGACTCCTGCAAGAGCTTGTGTAAGAATGGTGGTATTTCTTCCCTAAACATTTATCAGACGTCTCCTGCGAAGCCATAACTGGTTCACAATTTTCCTTGGGGTAAGGATTACATAAACCAATGATTAAATTTACTTAATACTTAATAATAGTCACTTAGATTTTCCATTATTTTTGGCTATTTTAGTTTCAGCATATTATTTTTCCAGGATTTTTTTTTTTTTTTTTTTTTTTGAGAAAGAGTCTCACTTTATCACCCTCGGTAGAGTGCCATGGCTTCACAGCTCACAACAACCTCAAACTCTTGGGCTCAAGTGATTCTCTTGCTTCAGCCTCTGTAGTAGCTTGGACTACAGGCACCTGCCACAACACCTGGCTATTTGTTGTTGTCATTGTTGTTGCTGTTGTTGCAGTTGTCGTTGTTTAGCAGGCCTGGATTGAGTTTGAACCCACCAGCCCTGGTGCATTTTGCCAGTGCCCTAACCACTGAAATACAGTGCCGAGCCCAGGAAATTTTTTCATTTCATCCAACTATTCACATTTAGTGGCTTTATTCACAGTTTTCCCGAATACGCTCCTGTCATATTTTAAACACCTGTAGGTGTGTGTGATGTCCCTTTCTGTTTCTGACTTTGTGGGGTTTTTACCCCCAATTTGTGTCAGCAGCAATATCTCAAGTCTTACTAATTGGCTTAGTCAGTCATCTCTATGCTTATTATCCTCAATTTAATTATTTTCTTATTTCAATAATTTACTTCCTTCTACTTTCAGCTGGTTTTAGCTTCTTTTTAATCTCTTGAAATGGACTTTTAGGCCATCAATTTCAGGCTGGTGTCTTTCATATCATGTGCTGTAGGATACAGGCTGAGCCTGCTAGCAGGGGCTTGTCAGGTGTGGACTGAGACTTGAGGGTAAGGGTGTGGTCTCCTGTCTCCAGTGAGACCAGTGTACAGAGGCTTAGCAGGTGAGTACTGAGGCCTGTGGGTGGAACATGGTGCCCTGACTCTAACAGAGCCTGCAAACAGAGGTTGCAGTGGACTGAGACTTGCAGGTGGGTGTGAACTGAGGCCTGTGGGTGGAGGTGTGACCCCTGGCTCCAACTGGGCCTGTGAACAGAGAAGTAGACAACAGTG
Organism: Otolemur garnettii; assembly: GCF_000181295.1. Classification (NCBI taxonomy): domain Eukaryota; kingdom Metazoa; phylum Chordata; class Mammalia; order Primates; family Galagidae; genus Otolemur; species Otolemur garnettii. The sequence continues at coordinate 124,205 of NW_003852805.1, forward strand.
TGGACTGAGTCTGGTGGCGGGACTGTGCGTCCCTGGCTCCAATTGTGCTGTTGGAGACCCCTGAATCCCTCTCTGTTGAGCAGGGTTCCTGGGATAATTTAATTGGAACTGATGTCTAGGGCTGTCCACCTGGGGACATTCTGAGGTTGACTTTCAAAATTCTGTAGTGGAAAAGATCTGAAGGGTGGGGGCTGGGAGCCACACCTCTTTGTATCTCTTCACAGTCGAGATTTAAACCTAATACTGTGGTTTCTTAGGATAGGGCAGAGGTTGGCTGATATCAAAACAGAGCTAGCTTGCACTATCTCACCAAGTAGGTCCTAGGAGTCTCCAGCCAAAACTCTGAAAGTGGCCTTTGTAAAGTTTTAGGAGATAAGCCACAATTACAAAACCTAACATTTTGGTAAGGGGCTATCTCTACTACCTGGGAGCCTCAATTAGATCTCACCCTACCAGTTCTAATAACCAAATGGTGGAAAATAAATATGGTGTGGCCTCAAAAGAAGAACTCTGGCACCACCACCCCCAAGAAATGACAAAGGAGATACAACTGTGATGCTGTGCATAGACACATGGCAGCAATGTGGGAAATCAAATTCAGAATATGCATGGCAAATAAGATAAATAGAATAAAAGAAAAGATAGAAATTGAATTCCAAAGAGTAGTTCTGAAGTTGTCTCAAGAAATTCATGAATTCAAAGATCAAGCCACCAAAGATATGGACATAATGAGAAAAGAGATGGAAGAGCTCAAGGAAATGAAAAAGTTAGTTGAGGAGCACCAAAATACAGAAGAATCCCACAGTAATAGAGTTGACCAGGCAGAAGAAAGGATCTCTGAAACCGTGGCAGAGTTCCCACTCTGGGCTCCCATGCCAGGAGGGACCAGATCGGCTAGCTAGTGCCGTGCACATCCAACGGGTGGTGGCAGCAGAGTCCTCTGCTCCCCAATCCCCTGCCCCCATGGTTGCTAGGACTGATCCAGCTGCTGCTGTTCCCCTGCCCCATAGTTGCCCAGGTGGGGCAAACTAGGACTGATCTGGTTGCATGTGCCCTGCACCACCGCTGCTGTTCCCCCGCCTCCCGGTTGCTCCAGTGGGGCTGAACTAGGACTGATCTAGCTGCAGCAGTTCCTCTGTCCCCCGGTTGCCCCAGTGGGGCCAAACTAGGACTGACCCGGCTGCGCATTCCCCACACAGCTGCTGCTATTTGCCTGACCACTGGTTGCCCCAGCAGGGCTGATCAAGGACTGATCTGGCTGCTGTCATTCTCCTTCCCCCCAGTCGCCCCAGTGGGGCCGAACTAGGACTGATCCAGCTGCTGCTGTTCCCCTACCCCCTGCTGGCCCTGGTGGGGCCAAACGAGGATGGATCAGCTGCTGCCATTCTCCTGCCACCCTGGTGGGGCCAAACGAGAATTGATCCACCCCACCACTCCACCATCGCCCCAGTGGGCTGAAGTAGGACTGATTCGGCCGCTCTTGTGCTCCGCAGCTGCTGTGGTTTACCTGGGCCCTGATAACCCTGGCAGGGTCAAACTAGGACTGATCCAATTGCATGAGTGCCCTGTACCACCGCTGCAGTTCCCCTGCCCACCCCCCGTCACCCCAGTGGAGCAGAACTAGGACTGATCCAGCAACTGCTGGTCTTCTGCCCCTTGGGTGCCCCGGAAGGCCAAATGAGGTCTAATCTGACTAGGCACATTCCCACGTAGCTGTTGCCATACCACTGTGCCCTGATCGCCCCAGCATGAAGAACTGGGAGACGATGACAGACATGCCCTGTCTCTCTGGGAAACCAGAAGAAGCCACTGACTGAACGGTTCTGATAAGGTCTGCAAAGAGGGCAAACTCAGCATGGGGTGGAATCAGTGGAAAAACTCTGGCAACTTCAATAACCAGAGTAGATCAACTCCTGCAAGGAAAAATGGGACAGATGGAATTGAAGACCCCATCCATAAACAATGGCTGAGATGTCAGAAATCGAGTTCAGAATTTGGATAGTAAATAAGATTAACAGAATAGAAGAAAGGAGAGATATAGAATTTCAAGAAATTATTCAAAAGCTACCCCAAGAAATTACTCAAAAGGTGTCTCAGGATTTCAACAATTTCAATGTTAAAATGATCAAAGATTTTGAAACACTGAGACAAGAGGTTGCAACCCTCAAGAATCTAAAAGATATGGCAGAATCCCTCCGTAACAGAGTGGAACAGGCAGAAGAAAAGACCTCTGACTTTGAAGACAAATCTTTTGAACAAGTCCAGGAGTGCAAAGATCAAAAGAAAGGGAGAGCAAAAACAAATCTTTCTCTCAGAAAGCTCTCAGATATTTTGAAGAAAACTAATATTTGCCTTATAGGAATCCCTAAGGCAATGAAGTTGCTTCACAAAACACAGTGGCTCTTCTTCATGGAATTATTAAAGAGAACTTTCCAGACATGCCAAGAGATTCTGAAATTCAGGTTGCAGATAGTTTCAGAACCCCAGCATGACTCAACCCGAACAAGACATCCCACAGGCACATCATAATTAACTTCACCAAAGTTAGATGAAACAGAAAATTCTGAAAGCAGTCAGACATAAGAAAACCATAACCTACAAAAGCAAGAGTATTAGGATGACTACAGATCTCTCGGCTGAAACCTTCCAGGACAGAAGAGGATGGTCATTGATTTTAATCTCCTAAAACAAAATAACTTCCAGCCCAGGATCCTGTATCCAGCTGAACTGAGTTTCATCTATGATGGAGAAATTAAATACTTTAATACATTCACATGTTGAAGAAATTTGCTATAATTAAACCAGCTCTCCAGGAACTTCTCAAATTTATCCTCCATAATGACCAGTGTAATCTTCCACCACAAAAGTAAACTCACTCAGAAACTTTTGATCAAATTCCAACTTCCACAATGGCAAAAGGATGAAAAATGTCTACTGGACTTTCAAGCAACTCCATGCCCAAAATTTTACCAGGCTTATCAATAATTTCTATCAATGTGAATGGCTTAAATTGTCCTCCAAAGAGGCACAGATTGGCTGACTGGATACAGAAACTCAGACCAGACATCTGCTGTGTACAAGAATCTATTCTTACATTAAAAGATAAATATAGACTCAAGGTGAAGGGATGGTCATCTATATACCAGGCAAATGGAAAGCAGAAAAAAGCAGGTGTTACAATTTTATTTGTAGATAAAATAGGTTTTAAACCAACAAAAGTAAAAAAAATAAGGATGATCACTTCATATTTGTTAAGGGCAATACTCAATATGATGAGATCTCAATTATCAATATCTATGCACCCAACCAGAATGCACCTCAATATATAAAAGATACTCTAACAGGCATGAGCAACTTGACCTCTCCCAGCTCCATCATAGTCGGAGATTTTAACACTCCTTTGGCAGTGTTGGATAGATCCTCCAAAAAGAAGCTTAGCAGGGAAATTTTAGATTTAAATTTAACTATTCAACTTTTGTATTTAACAGATATCTACAGAACATTTTATCCTAACAAAAGTGAATACACATTTTTCTCATCAGTCCATGGAACATACTCCAAAATCAATCATATCTTAGGCCACAAATCTAACCTCAGCAAATTTAAAGGAATGGAAATTATTCCATGCATCTTCTCAGACTATCATGGAATAAAAGTTGAACTCAGTAACAACAGGAATTTGCAGACTCATACAAAAACATGAAAGCTAAATAACCTTATGCTGAATGACAGGTGGTTCAGAGATCCGATCATGAGGGAAATTACCAAATTTTTAGAACAAAATAATAATGAAGACACGAGTTATCAGAACCTCTGGGATACCGCAAAGGCAGTCCTAAGAGGGAAATTTATAGCATTACAAGCCTTTCTCAAGAGAACAGAAAGAAAGGAAGTTAACAACTTACTGGGACATCTCAAGCAACTGGAAAAGGAAGAACATTCCAATCTCAAATCCAGCAGAAGAAAAGAAATAACCAAAATTCGAGCAGAATTAAATGAATTGAAAACAAAAGGATTATACAACAGATCAATAAATCAAAAAGTTGTTTTTAGAAAGGTCAATAAAATAGATAACCTTTGGCCAATCTAACCAAGAAAAAAGAGTAAAGAATCTAATCTCATCAATCAGAAACGGTAAAGATGAAATAACAACAGACCCCTTAGAAATTCAAAAAATCCTAAAACTTGAATATTACAATAAACTTTATTCTCAGAAATATGAAAATCTGAAGGAAATCGACCAACACTTGGAAGCACGCCACCTCCCAAGACTTAGCCAGAATGCAGTGGAAATGTTGAACAGGCCTATATCAAGTTCTGAAATAGCATTAACTATACAAAATCTCCCTAAAAAGAAAA
>NW_003852805.1:130399-131910 GCF_000181295.1 Otolemur garnettii
CCATTTAATCCTACAATTCTTTTGTTAGTTATATATCCAGAACACCAAAAATCACATTGCAACAAGATATTTGGATCAGAAAGTTTATTGCAGGCCAATTCATAATTGCTAGGTCATGGAAGAAGCCCAAGTGCCCATTGACCCATGAATGGAACAATAAATTGTTGTATATGTACACCATGGAATACTATGCAGCCCTAAAGAAAGATGGAGACTTTACCTCTTTCATGTTTACATGGATGGTGCTGTAAAATGTTCTTCTTAGCAAAGTATCACAAGAATGGAAGAAAAAGTATCCAATGTGCTCAGTCCTATCATGAAACTAATTTATAGCTTTCATATGAATGCTATAACCTAATTATAGTCTAAGAATATGGGGATGGGGAGGTGGGAGTCGATGGATGGAGGGAGGGTGATTGGTGGGATGACCTCTATGGTTTATCTTACAAGGGTACAAGTGACTCTTTCTAAAAGTAGAATATAAACATCTTAACACAATAACTTGGAAATGACATGAAGTATGCTATTTTAACCAGTTTAATGAAAATATTTCAAGTTGTATATGAAAACACCACACTTTACCGCATGATTGCATTAATGTACACAGCTATGATTTAATAAAAAAAAAAAGAAAATATATGAAATTATGAAGGTCACAGGTAAAGCCAATGATCAAATGCAAAGAGAAAAGAATCAAACTTTATTACTACAGAAAATCACCCAACCACATAAATAACCACAAGAGGGGAAAAAGGGAAAAAATATATGCAAAAGAAGCAGAAAACAGTCAATTGAAAGACAGGAGTCAGTCTTCACCTATAAATACAAAGCTTGAATGTACATGAATTATACTTCCCATTTAAAAGACATAGACCAGCTGCTAAACGAATTTTTTTTTAAAAGGACCCATCTATATGCTGCCTATAAGAAATTCATCTCATATTAAAGATAAACATAGATTGAAAGTGAAGGAATGGAAATAGATATTAGAAAACAGATTAGAAATAGAAAACAGATGCTAAACGTAAGTAAGAGTAGCCATACTTATATTGGACAAAGCAGACTACAGGTTAAAATTTGTTAAAAGAGACAATGACATTGTATAATAATGAAGAAATAAATTCAGCAAGAGGAAAGCAATTGCAAATATATATTCACCCAGCATTGGAGCACCCAGATATATAAAGTAAATATTCATAGATCTAAAGGGAGAGATAGATCCCAATACAATAATAGTTGATTACTTCAACACTCCACTTTTAACATTGGAAAGATCATGTAGATAGAAAATCAAAAAAGAAACAACAAATGTAAACTGCACAAATTGACCAAATGGATGGAAGTGACATTTACAGAACATTTCACTCTCAAGGTGCAAAGCATACTTTCTTTCTTTGTGAGACAAAGTCTAATTCTGTTGGTTAGACTAGAGTGCTGGGGCATCAGCCTAACTCTAAGCAACCTCAAAGTCCTGGGCTCAAGGAATCCTCCTGCCTGAGCCTCCCAAGTAG
>NW_003852805.1:132850-134058 GCF_000181295.1 Otolemur garnettii
ACAAGTGATGAGATTAAATCAGTTATAAAGTTTTCCAACTAAGTGTAGAGTATAAATGTCTTAACACAATAATTAAGAAAGTGTGGTGAAGGGTATGTTAAACGGTTTTGTGTAAGTATTTCAAATTGTATATAAAACCAGCACACTGTACCTCATAAATGCATTAATGTACACAGCTATGACTTAATAAAAAAAAAAAGAAAAAAGAAGTCTTCCAATACATTGCAAATTGGACTGGCTAAAAGAAAAAAAAGTGTTTCAATAAAGAAGTCAATGTCCATATGGCTTCACATGGATTTCTACATGACATTTAAAGAAGAATTAATACTAATTGTTTCAAACTATTCCAGAAATTTGATGTAGAGAGAATCCTTCCTAACTCATTCTGCAAACCAGATAAGGAAACAACAACAACAACAAAAAAAAAAACTATAGACCTATATTTCTGATGAATTTAGAATAAAAAATCCTCAACATAATACTAGCAAAGCAAATGCAACAGCACATCAGAAAGATCACACATCATGGCCAAGTGGGGCTGATCCCAGGAAGGAAAGGATGGTTCAACGTTCACTAATCAATAAACATAATACATCACATGAATAAAGTGGAGGACAAACACCATATGATCATTTTAATAGATGCAGAAAAGTATTTAATAAAATTCAACATCCTTTCATGACAAAACTCTTAATAAGTTAGGTATAGAAAAAAGATACCTCAACAAAATAAAGGCCATATATGACAAACCCACAGCTAACATCTTACTGATCAGGGGAGAACAGATTTTTCATCTAAGAACTGGAACAAGACAGGGATACTCACTCTCATCACTCTTATTCAATACCATACTTGAAGTCCTAGGCAAAGCAATTAGATAAGAGAAATACATAAAGATCATCCAAACTGGAAAAGAGGAATTTAAATTCTGTTAGCAGATGCCATGATCTTACATACAGAAAACCCTAAGGACTCTACCAAAAACTTTTAAAATTGATTAATGAATTCACTAGAGTTTCAGGACAAAAGTTAATATACTAAATATTAATAGTGTTAATCTTATACACGAGCAACAAACTAGCTGAAAAAGAAATCAAGAAGGCTATAAATAGAGACAAAATATTCTAGGAATATTTTAACCAAGGTGGTAAAAGACCTCTACAAAACTATAAAATATTAATGAAAGAAACAGAAGAGGAAACAAAAAA
>NW_003852806.1:0-5535 GCF_000181295.1 Otolemur garnettii
TGGATAGAACAGATTTCTGAATGTATGAATCTGGAGAAAACTCACTTGCTCATCACACATGTGAACAATGTTCACTTGCTCTTCGTACAAAGATCCAACTATTAAGACAATGAGGATTGCCAGGGAAGAAAGGAATTTTTTTCTTTTTTTTGCAGTTTTTGGCTGGGGCCGGGTTTTCAACCCACCACCTCTGGTATATGGGGCTGGTGCCCTACTCCTTTGAGGCACAGCTGCCACCTAGAAGAAAGGAATTATTAATAGAATAGATGTCTTGTCCAGAGAACTGCAGAAGCTGCCTGAAATCCATCTCCCCACTAATGGAGATCATGGGCTTTAAAAGGAGGGGTCATGGATCTTGCGACAGGTCGTGGTGTCTGTGTGCATTGGGGGCAGCCGGTGGGGGATGGTGAGTCTTGTCAGAAAGCCTGTGCCTGGGCCTTCAGAATCTCAGCTCCTGAAAATCTACCATTTCTGGGAGACAACTCAAAGATCAAGTAATTAAGGGAGAGGATTATGCGGGGGTCATAGAAATTGTTCAGTGGGGACCTTTACAGAAGCAGTGTGCCAGGCAAGGAGGCCCTGGCTTCCTGGGCCCATCCCTGGCCTCCTCCCTAATGGTACGTAGTGTGACCATTCAGCTCATTCTCTGGGCATCTGTTTTCTTATCAGAGAAATTAATTTTGTGATAAAATAATCATCTCCCTCTGACATTTGATGATTTTACCTGAAAAATACACGTTAAAAGCAGATTGTTTAATCTTGGAGGTAGGGTTGAGCAGAAAGATACCGGGCAGATAAAGCCAGCCATGACTACAGCTATTCAAGTGGATGGTAGGGACATTGGGGTTCAGTATACTATTTCTTCTGCTTTTTAATATGTTTTCTATAATAAATTTTAAAGAAAAAATTTTAAAGGGTAAAATAAGGAAACCAGCTGCCATGGTATAAAGGGTAGGGTGGGAAAGGGAGAAAGTTTATTTACAGAGAAATTGATCACAGGGATTAATTAAGTAATGTAATAAATCTTATATAACATGCAAGGTTTTTTTTTCCTAATTAGTACCTTACTTGGCAGAAGATGGAGTCAGAGGAACTTTTAGCTAGACATTTTTAGTTCAAGTTCAACAACAAATAGTAAAGCATCAGGATGATAAAATGCAAATTTCTAACACAATTTTGATGGATTAAAATTAATTAATATAACACTTTCAGCTATTGCAGAGGACACTGCATTACATATATACATGCAAATGGTCTCATATCCGAGAATAGGATTTTTTTTCTCACCTTTATTGGCCTTGTTCTTCTTGGAATTTGATATATATCTTCATCTTTTTATGTGGCTTGGAGGATGCTTGAAAAAGAATCTGCTTAGAATCTAGCTGGGAAACTATGATTTTGTGTCCTCTTTTCTTTTTAAAATTAATCTATTCTCATAAAATCTTTTGCAGGTAGAAACACTGCATGATTTTGAAGCAGCAAATTCTGATGAACTTAACCTACTAAGGGGTGATGTGGTGCTGGTGGTTCCCTCGGATTCAGAAGCCGACCAGGTAAAAGCTCAGATTGCAAGATAATTCCAACTACCTAGGTTTTTTCTGAGGGTCAGTTGGACATAGTTGCTTCCTGAAGACATTTCTATTTTCTGAGAGGCTGAAGCCAACTAACTAGAAAGGGCTGAAGGGCTTATGAGTACAGCACATCATTACCTGAGGACACTCTTTTGGGGTGCCCATAACCACTTCCTAGGGATGTTGTCTCTGTAATGCATACACTATGCATGTGAATTAAATATTACCTTCAAATGTCTCTGCCTCTATGAACATGGAAGTTTACTAAGAAAGAACATGGGGGAACTTTGTGGGGTGATGGAAATGTTTTATTGTATCTTAAGGGGGTGGGTTATGAGCATATACATTTGTCACAACTCATTGAACTGATAATCATCTCTGCATTACATAGCATTTAAATTATATCTCAATTTAAAGAGATTCTTTAAATAAAATCACCTCCTAGAACAGCTCAAACTGTGGGTCGCAACCCACAGAAACTGTATTAAAGGGCCGTGGCATTAGGAAGGTTAAGAACCACTGTCCTAGAAGAATGGTCTGAGGTTGCCAAGAACTCCCATCTTGGTCTTATTCATAAGATTCGAGAAAGCCTGAAACGGTATGCAGAATGTGTAAATGTGTGTACATGAACATATTTTTCTGGAGAGAAAAGCTTTAAATTCCATACTGTTCTCAAAGAGATTTATGAGCCTGCACTCTGAAAGAAAAAGTTAAGCATCACTGCTTTTGAGGTTAAGATTTATATGTCCACCATTTTATAATCTCTACCACAATAAAGTAAGATTGGAAATTAATGACAGTAATATATTTTTTAAATTTCCAAAGATTTGAAAATAGACCTGTGAATAATCCATAGGTCAAAGACATTTTAGTGTAAGTTAAAAAAATATTTCATAAGTGAGCAATGATTCTAGGTTTTGTTTTATTTTATTATTTATTTATTTTTTATGAAATCATAAAGAGGTAGATCATCTAGATGTTAAACCGAAGCATGTAAAACAGGTCAAATTATATAGAGGTAAGAGAAGGAAGGAAATAATGAAAATAAATCTACAAATTAATTTAATAAAAAGACACAATACAGAAAATTAATAAAACCATAAGCTGGTTATTTGAGATGATTAATAAAACAGTAATAAAATATACATGCATTATATATGTTAGACTCTTTTTTTTAAATTTCAGGATAATGTGAGGGTACAACCAGGTCACAATATTATTTGTTTGGTCAAATCCCTCTTGAATTATGTCCCACACCCAAAAAGTGTGCCATACACCCCTACATTGTGCCCATTAAGTGAGAGCACACCAATCTGCCCCCTCCGCTCTCCCCCCTCTTTTGTTCCCCTCTCCCCGCAACTTGTATTGAATTAAGTTTTTCTGCTATGTGGGAGCATAGTAGATCATCTACTGGCTTCATAATAAAATTGAGTACGTTGGATATCTGCATTTTAACTCTTTTTTTTTTTTTTTTTTTTTTTTATGCTCCATACACCTTTGTGGTTTTTATTTTTCCTTTCAAGTGAGTTTGAAAATATGGAACGCTTCACGAATTTGCGTGTCATCCTTGCGCAGGGGCCATGCTAATCTTCTCTGTATCGTTCCAATTTTAGTATATGTGCTGCCGAAGCGAGCACTGCATTTTAACTCTTCTGATGCTTTACTAAGAAGAATATGTTTTAACTCCATCCAGGTTAATAAAAAAGACAAAAAGGCACCATCTTTTCTTATGGCTGAGTAGTACTTCATGGTACACATACACCACAGCTTGTTAATCCATTCCTGAGTTGATGGACATTTAGATTGTTTCCACATTTTGGCGATTGTAAATTGAGCTGCAATAAACAGTCTAGTGCAAATGTCTTTATGATAAAATGATTTTTGACTTCTGGGTAGATGCCTAGTAGTGGGATTGCAGGGTCAAATGGGAGGTCTAATTTGAGTTCTATGAGGATTCTCCACATTTCTTTCCAACGAGGCTATATTAGTTCTCAGTTGTACCACCAGTGTAAAACTGTTCCTGTCTTCACACCTGCACTAGCATCTGCTACTCTGGGACTTTGTAATGTGGGCCATTCTCACTGGGGTTAGATGACTTCTCAGGGTTGTTTTGATATGCATTTCTCTGATGATGAGGAACAATGAGCATTTTCTCATGGGCTTATTATCCATACATCTATCTTCCTTCAAGCAGGTTTGTTCATGTCTCTTACCCAGTGATAGACGGGATTGTTTGCTCTTTTTTGTTGATTAATTTGCATTCTCTATAGATCCTAGTTATTAAGGCTTTGTCAGACTCATAACATGCATGTCTTTTCCATCCTGAAGGTTGTCTATTGGCTTTAATTGTTGTGTCTTTAGCTGTGTGAAAGGTTTTCAGTTTAATAAGGTTTCATTTGTTTGTTTGTTTATTTATTTTGCATTTTTTGGCCAGAGCCAAGTTTGAACCCACCACCTCTGGCATATGGGGCCAGTGCCCTACTCCTTGAGCCATAGATGCCACCTTCATTTGTTTATTTTTGTTCTTGTTGTGATTGCCACTGAAGTCTTTATAAAATCTTGCCCCAAGCCAATATCCTCAAGTTCTTCCTATACTTTCTTCTAAGATTTTATCATGTCATGTCTTAGATTTAAATCTTTTATCCATCTTGAGTCAATTTTTGTAAGTGGTAAAAGGTGTGAATCCAATTTCAATCTTTTACATGTTGTTATCTAGTTCTCCCAGCACCAATGATTAGTAGAGATTCTTTTCCCCAGTGTATGCTTTTCTTTGTGTTATCAAAGGTCAGATGTCTCTATTTTTGTGCCAGTACCATGCTGTTTTGATCACTATGGATTGTAATATAACCTGAAGTCTGGTAGAATGATGTCTGGCTTTGTTTTTATTGCTAAAAATTGCCTTGGATATCCAAGTAACTCAACCCTATTATGAAACTAATCTATAGCTATTGTAGGAAAACTATAACCAAATTAGCCCAAGAATACTGGGAAAGGGGAAAGGGCAGGGAGGGGAGGGGAGAGGCTGAGTGGAGGGAGGGTGATTGGTGGGATCACGCCTATGATTTATCCTATAAGGGTACATGTAAATCTTACTAAATGTAGAATATAAATGTCTTAACACAACAACAACAACTAAAAAAAAATGCCTTGAATATACAGGTTTTTTTTCTTGTTTCATACAAGACGAAGAACTATTTTTTTGAGATCTTCAAAATATGATGTTGTCATTTTAATGGGGATTGCATTGAATCTATAGAGTGCTTTGAGAAGTATAGACATTTTAACAATATTGATTATTCCCAGACAAGAACATGATATATTCTTCCATTTTTAATGCCTTCTGCTATTTCTTTTCTTAGGGTTTCATAATTCTCTTTGTAGAGATCCTTCACCTCTTCTGTTAGGTATATTCCTAGGTATTTCATTTTCTTTGAAGCTACTGTGAAAGAAATTGTGTCTTTGATTAGCTTCTTGATTTGGCTATGATTGGTGTATACAAAAGCTACTGATTGGTGGACATTGATTTTATATCCCGAGACATTACTGTATTTCTTGATCACTTCCAAGAGTCTTATGAGTTTTCTGTGGTTGAGTGTCAGGGTTTTCTAAGTATAAGATCTTATCAGCAAAGAGTGAGACTTTGACCTACTCTGCCCCCATTTGGATGCCCTTGATATCCTTCTCTTGCCTGATTACACTGGCTAAAAATTACAGCACTATGTTGAATACTAGTGGTGATAGTGAACATACTTGTCTGGTTCCTGTCCTAAGAGGAAAAGCTTTCAGTTTTACTCCATTCAGTATGATATTAGCTGTGGGTTTGTCATAGATGGCTTCACTTGGTTTAAGAAATGTGGCTCCTATGCCTGTATTCTTTTTTTTTTTTTTTTTTTTTTTTTTTGAGACAGAGCCTCAAGCTGTCCCCCTGGGCAGAGTGCCGTGGCATTACAGCTCACAGCAACCT
>NW_003852806.1:5624-7237 GCF_000181295.1 Otolemur garnettii
GTTGTTTGGCGGGTCCAGGCTGGGGATTCGAACCCGCCACCTTAGGTGTACGTGGCTGGCGCCTTAGCCGGTTGAGCTATAGGCGCCGAGCCTATGCCTGTATTCTTAAATGTTCTTATTAGAAAAGAATACTGAATTTTATCAAATGCTTTTTCTGCATATATTTAGAGGATAATATGGTCTTTACTTTTGCTTCTATTGATGTAGTGAATTACATTTATGGATTTGCATATGTTAAACAAACCTTGCATCTCTGGGATGAATCCTACTTGATCATGATGTATAATGTTTTAATGTGTAGCTATAATCCATTGGCTAATATTTCATTGAGTATTTTTGTATCTATATTCATTAGTGAAATTGGTCTATAGTTTTCCTTTTTAGTTGGGTTCTTTCCTGGTTTTGGTATCAGGATGATTTTGGAATTTAATAATTTCCATCTTCGTCTCTTTCTTGGCCTAACCTTCATAGAACATGTTGGGGAAGGTTTCTTTCTTCTCACTGTTTTAGAATACTTTTGATGTAGGAACAAGCTCTTTTTCTAGGTTTTATAGAATTCTGGTGTAAAGCCATTTGGTCCAGGGCTTTTTATTGGTCTGTTCAGAAATCTATTTCTGCTTGGTTAAGACTAGGAAGATGGTATGATTCCAAATATTGGTCCATTTTTTCCATATTGTCAATTTTCTGGGCATAGAGTTTCTTGTAGTAGTCAGAGATAATCTCTTGTATCTGTTGTTCCCCTTTTTCATTTATGATTAGGGTTATTAGACATCTTACTTTTCTGTTTCTAGTTAATCTGGTTAAAGACCTTTCAATATTATTTATCTTTTTAAAAAATCAATTTTTTGTTTCATTGATTTTGAGAATGATTCTTTTGTTTTTAATTTCATTTGTTTCTGATTTAATTTTGGTTATTTATTTTCTTCTGCTGAGTTTGAGATTGGATTGCTCATCCTTTTGTATTTCCTTAAGATGATTCATGAGGTTGTGTTTGTGCTCTCTTGCTATTTTTCAGATGTAGGCATCTAATGCAGTAAATTTCCCTCTTACAGGTTTTTTTAAACCTGTAGCTTTATTGTGGTTGGAATTTAATAATTTCCTCCTTTGTCTCTTTCTTAGCCTAACCGTCATTTAATTTAAGGTTATTTAATTTCCATGCCTTTGTGTGGGGATGAAAATTTTTGTTGGAGTTGAGTACCACTTTTATTGCCTTTTGCTCTGAGAAGATACAAGGTATAATTTTAATTATTTTAATTTTATTGAGGTTTGATTTGTTTCCTAATATATGATCTGTTTTGGAGTATGTCCCATGGGCTGATAAGAATGTATATTCCTTGGTGGTGGTGTGCCTTAGCTTGGTGGTGGTGTATTTTGTATATGTCTATTAAGCCCATTTGTTCTAGGGTCTCATTTAAGTCCCTTATATCTTTGTTTGATTTCTGTTTAGAGTATCTGTCTAATTCCTCCAGAGGGTTGTTAAAATCCCTAACTATTGGCTCGGCGCCTATAGCTCAACGGGCTAAGGCGTCAGCCATGTACACCTAAGGTGGCGGGTTCGAATCCCCAGCCCGGACCCGCCAAACAACAATGACGGCTGCAACCAAAAAATAGCC
>NW_003852806.1:7350-48058 GCF_000181295.1 Otolemur garnettii
CTCAAAAAAAAAAAAAAAAAAAAATCCCTAACTATTATAGTGTTATGAGATATATTGCTCAGACCAATCAAGGTCTGTTTCATGAATCTGGCAGCACTTAAATTGGGGGCATAAATATTTAGAATTGAAATGTCATCTTGATCTATTGTTCCTTTGATCAGCATGAAGTAACCATCTTTGCCTTTGTTATATTTAGTTGCTTCAAATTCACTTGTATCTGAAGGTAAGATTCTGGATCCTCCTTTCTTCTGAATTACACTTACCTGAAATATTGTTTTCTAACCCTTTGTTTTGTCCTTCAATGTTAGCTGCATTTCCTGGAGATAGCATATGGCTGGCTTGTGCTTTTTTATCCAGTCAGCCAGCCTGTGCCTCTTCAGTGGGGAATTCAAGCCATTTACATTTATTGAGAGAATTGATAAGTATGGTGGAGTTCTATTCATATTATGTTGTCCTTTCATATAGTTTCCATTTCTTTGCTGAGATTTCTCATCAATATTCTTTCATTATTACTATCTTTCAATTTAAGTACTTGAACATATTATAATAGTTGCTTTGTATTTCTTACTGCTAATTCCAAAAGATGGATCTTGTCAGGACATACTTGTTTTGATTGCTTTTGATCTTTTAGGTCATAGTTTCCTATTTTTCTAAATGCCTAGTAATTTTTCACTGATGTTAGACCCAACAGATGGATAATACATTATAAAAAGTCTGGATTTTGTTTTCTTTATCTGAAGATTGCCTATTTTTGTGCTACAAATCATTTAAACTACTAAATAATTACATTGAATTTATGAAATTTTGTTTTATACTTTTTTAGGGTGGGTATGTTTCAACTCTGCCATTCTTAGTCTTAGGATGTTGTCTGTACCTGTAATACACGACCTTTTTGAGATTTTCATAGAAAATCTGAGGGGCTTATCAAGCCCCCCTAACTTATTGGGATTCAAAGGCTAAAATTGGTTTCCCCTCCATTCTTTCAGTTCTTTCAGTCTCCTTGGTATTGCTTTCTTCCAGGGTTCTTAGAGGATCCTTAATACTTTCACAACTTGGGAGTCACTCACGATTTCAGAGAAGTTTTTCTATATGTCCAGGGGTACCCCTCCATGGCTCTTTCCTTTTAGGATATCTCTCTATAAATACACAGCTGCTCTGGCTGCCCTACACTCTATCCCCTGAATGCCTGCATCACGTGGACTGAGGGCCAAGCTTGGGGAAAATCCATATTAGCATACATCTCAGATAGTGCAGTTCTACTAACCTTACTATCAAGGGTTAAATCTCTAATTTCTATCTGCTTTTTATCCCCCTCACTGTCTTCAAATAGTTATTACCCACCCCAGTATAGTATTTGTGCTATACTTTATAACAAAGTCATTTGTATTTCTACATATGTAGTTTCAAATATATATACATATGTAGAAAAAACCGTTATTCTGGTATTTATAATTGCTCTGCACAGGAGCATTTGTCTAATAAAAGCTATTCTGACATTACCAAAACTGGAAATCCTTGTTTACTATATACTTTAAGCAGCTAAAATTTAATTTTTCCTATTTTTCTTAGCTAAAGATTGATACTGGTTAGTATTTATTATATACATTGTTTTTCAGAATATATGTGTTAGAACGTTTACATCTTTATAGATCTGTGGCAGCTCTTTACATTTTTTCTTTATTGAAACAATTTGAAAATGCTTGACTGTACTTTGCCCTATTAGATTTTCCACTCACCATAAATAAAATCAAATGTAGGCACTTGGGGGAAAAATGACCTTTTATACTACAGGTTTAGAAAATGCGTGTATTTTGTTATCATCTTTTACTTTGAAGTGTAACTTTGTCCTTCATATATATGACATCATAATTCTAAAGAGGGCACTTTCCCTCATCAGCTAGGATATATTATCAGTTATTTTATTGAGTCATTTTTTTCTTGATTTTTTTTCTGTCTTCAAAAATTGGCCTGTCTAAACGCTTATATTTTTAGTCTATATGGGCGCATCAATTTATAGTCTCAGATTATATCAAAAAGGAATGTTTTTAGCTTCTTCATTTAATTTTTGAGACCTTGTTTTATCTGATGTACTTGACCTATGATGGGGATTGGTTCAGATTAAATCAGACCCTCCCCTATTGGAGGTGGAATATCTTTACTGTACTGGTGAGCATAATAAAGATAGCCATTTCCCATTGGTTTCCCTTCATACTGTCATACTGTTTCTTCCAACTCAGCTTTTTTTCCGGCTTAGACTCTGCTTATCTTCGGTAGTCCAAGGTCAGACAGCAGCCTCTGTTTCTCGGTTTGGGGTATTATCTCCTATCCTGTATGAACACACGTAGGTTCATGTGTTCACGAACCTTTCCATGGATAGATGTCTTCATTATTATGATGACATAACTGTAAAACAGACAAATGCTCATGAAGAGTAATTTTATAAACAGTGTATGAATGTCTCCAGCAAGAATGCTGTGCCATCAAACTGCTTTGTAATTTATATAAACTTGAAAAATTAGGTATCATATATAGCAGCAACAATAATATCAGGCAGCACATATCTACCTTGTAGTAATTGATAAGCCCTATATAGTGTGGTTTATTGGGTTTATAGGATGTAATCTGGAGGTCAGAATTTTTTTTAATAAGGAAATACAAGACCCTTCACAGCCTTGTAATAGAGCCTTGTAATATAGCCAGCACTATATTCTAACCCAAGGAACCTCAAGAATTTTTTTCAAGTGTTACCTCCAGGACAAGTAATACTCTTGGTCATGGAATGCTTTCACCCGGGCATTCCTCTGTTTGCACTGGCTATATTCTAATCCCTTCCTCCCTAAGACCTCTTACCATAATCCAGTTAATTTCAATTAACTATACTTTATACAAAATTATAATATTATTAATCTTCAGTTAACTATGCTTCATACAGCAAACGAATCATTATAAATGTTGATTCTTTAATTTTTTTTTTTCACTAACAACTTACCTGGGACAGGTGCTCCCACTGATCACAGCACACCACTTTACCTGTGACGCGACATCTTGGGGCAGAACCACCACACTAATGTAACAACTTATTGATTCAGTGCCAGCAGTTCACTGAAAGCCCTGTTCTTGTCTTGCAGGATGCAGGCTGGCTGGTGGGAGTGAAGGAATCAGACTGGCTTCAGTACCGAGACCTTGCGTCCTACAAGGGCCTCTTTCCAGAGAACTTTACCCGGCGCTTGGATTAGGGCAACGAGCTTTGCAGAAAGAGCTCAGTGATCAGGTTTTTAAACCCTCATGAAAAACCTGAAGGGTTCACTTTTGCTGTTATGCTCTTAACGATTTACAGACTGATGCCAGACGAAGCCTGGGAGGATGTGTCAATGGAGCATGTATGCGAAATGGATAATAGGGAAAAAAAGTAAATTAAGGCAAAAGTCCTCGCTCATTCCCATGTTGTTGATGACAGGTTTGTTTGTGCTTTGTCCAAGCTGTGGGGACTTGTGCATTTGATCCCCTCCCAATTCTAAAGCAGCTTTCTCCAGACCAGACCTTAATTTCTCTGTCTCTGGTATTGAGTGAGTGCCCTGGAAAAGATGTGATAAATTATCTTGTAGCACCAGATTATTTTATTCCCTTGCCCAAGTGTGAGCACGTGCTCTCTCTCCCTTTCAAGTTTACTGTGTTTAAACTGCTGCAAAACTTCTCCATGTTCTCTCCCGACACATCTATACATATATTGGACACACAGTCACACAGCTAGTTCCCATGAGTGCTGGATCTATGTGTATGTGGAAGGCTCCATACACATAGCTGCTTTCTTTCCTTTCCATTGTAGCTCTTTGCCTCCCAAGTGTCATTGATACATGCATTGCTCTTATTCTGTCTGGCATTACACTTGCAGTTTTGCTTCAGGGCAAAACCAGCCATCCCATTGCCAAAACAGTGGACAGTATCTGTGTTTGTACTGTGCAGTTTTCAGGATGACATGACAAATAGCCCGTCCACGCTGCTGCCCCTTCAGAAGAAGCAGGGCCTGATTTTCTGGCTGTCCAGCTGCTGTGGTCAGAGATAGGCCAGTTGGGATGAGCAGCTAAGTAGTCTTCACTTCTGCCTTTATGAGATTGGCTAGAAGATGGGGTATATTAGTCCACGCCCAAAAGAACACTATACAAATAGCTCCTAAACATTTCCACCTCTTTATATTTATGCAACCCATCTTCACAGATTGTTCTAAAGAAAAAATATAGGTGATGTATGCTGTACCCACAAATCATCTGTAACAAATTATGTTTTCAGTGCTGTGTCATTCCAAATAAACCTTTGGTAGTCTTCAACAGTAACACTAATTCTTTTTTATGAGTCTTTTTATTTTCAAATTTTGTTCCAGTTGGATGCACTACTTGAAACAGCATATATTGGAGTTGTTATTTGTGCAGAAATACGCTTGTTCTCCCACTGGGCTGTGCTGTGAGGCCCTGCGTCACTCCCCTTCTGCCTCCACTCCAGTCATTGCTGGTCACTGGTGTCCCCTGACATCCAGCAATCACTAGAGCACAAATAACAGCTGTGGACACAGAGCCCCTAATGGCGCTGGCCGTGGACTCCCAGGCCATGAATCACTGACAACCTTACAACCTTCATAATCAGCAATTTCTTCTCCCACCAGCCTCATTTTTGTTCACTTTTCTTTCTGGCATGTTTATGTGTGTGAATACATGAAAGATTATATCAGATGGAATAGAGAAGTCAATTCACTGAGCCATTATTTTGTCTAGAGGAGGATGCTTGAAACAAAAATATTTCATTTGACTTCAACTCTTTACTCCTAATATAATTGTTTATATAATATGGTGTGATCAAGAATGTGTACTGTTAGTCTTTTAACTTTGGTATGTATTTCTGATTCATGGTTTAAATCTTCCTGGTAGATGCTGACTTTGACTTTTTCAAGTGTTAATCAGAAATTAACTAATATTGAGCCAAGACTTTATTCCAGGGGCTAATTTGCAGGGAACTTGGTCATCACAAATGCTAGTCTAGTGCAGGAAAACCAAGGGAGCCTGACTGTGATAATTCAGCAAGTGGAAGGCAGTGGAGTTAGATTTATAATAGAAAGCCAGTCCTGATGTTGAGAGTACAAGACATGGATGTTGAAAGCCACAACTAAAATATTAGTTCCAACAATAAAATACATCTGACGTCGTACAAAGGTGATGGTCACATCTCCTGGATATCCCTTTCCCTCTCTGCTGCCAGTGCTCTCACCCTGTGTGGTTTGGCAGGACATGACCCTAAACAGCTAGATATATGTTCCAGGATAAACTTAATGAATTTTTCCAAAATAACATGTTTTTAGTTAGCTGTTTACTCTTGTTTTTTAAAATGCCTTTGTATTTGTTAACACTAAGTGAAAGTGATCTGATGATTTATTTTGGGAATTGCCAAAATCCGAGAATCCCTAGAGAAACAAAAAGAGAAGAGATGGAGGGATGGGAGTGCGATGGTGGTGTTCTCCAGAAATGTCCCTGGAGATGACTCCAACATGCTTTTCCACATCAGTGGACTTTCTAAGGGACGTGTAATATTAGGGGCTTCCTGTGGTTACTAGTGTGGAGATTCTTTCCACTTTCCTTTCTCATTCATTTAATTCAAGTTCAAGTTCTCAAGCCACCAACCCATGGTAGGCACATCACCAGATCACATATTGGTGAGTTTAGAGCTACGTTTTATCTTAAATGGTCCTTACCCAGGCCTTGGCCCTATCTGAGCCCCCTCTCCATGTTGTAAGATTCCTCACAACCCCAGCGGCATGTAGATCTTCAGTAGAGATGAGTCAGGTAAATAGAGTCCATGGTTCTTATTACAGAAGCAGCTACATGGCTTCCTACAAATACCATGTACAGTCACTCAGTTATACCTGTGTGATGGATAGAACTGTGAAGTAAAGTTGTCTGGCAGTTTGAGTGTTTAATGATGTCTTAGGGTAGCCAGGGCCCCAGGACAGGAAAATGTCCCTGCACCATGCTGTTGTCACCACCTGCTTTTCCTGACAAAGCTGGGACAGCCTTCAAATCACCCAGAAAATCTCTTCCATCATGTCTTGGCCTGCCCGGTAGAGTGTGCAGGGTCGGAATTCTGAGCTCTCTTTGATCACATAAAGAAGCACATCATCAGCCTATTAGAAAAATCCTCACATGAGCCCATGGAGGGTTTAGATGGCCCATTATGACAAACACCTTTGGGAGACTAAAAAAGTTACGAGAACTCATTGAGTTCAGAGATAACTGGAGCTCAGTGGTTTATTGCACATACGCTGCATGGCTGACCACCTCGAAGCCTTAGAAATAGACTGGCCAATGGATTGGCCTTGCCAGGGCTCTGCTACTATTTCAGAGTAGCTCAACAAAGAGCGGCCTTCTGGTTTTTATTTGGAACCTGAATAAAAACCTTACCAACATCATGTGCCTGACCTTGGAGATGAGGGGATCGCACAGTTCCTCTACATGATGGTGTAGCTACTGTTCTGCCTGCCTGAGGCCTCTTCTGGGACTTGAACAATGGAATCGCACACTCGTGGCTGCATGGAGAAGACAGTGATGGACATTCTCTTGGTAGACTTAGAAAATTGAAAGCCATGTGGTCCTGCTCACCCTTGAGCCTGGGGGTCTCAGTCCTGCTCTATGATGATTACGCCCTGCAGCATCAGCAGAAGACCACCCAGGCAGGTCACCAACAGCCTTGTTCAAAGCACACAGTGAGGGTCTGATAAATTGTTCATAAAATCCAAATAAACTCTGCTTGAATAAGCTTAGCTTGAATAAGTTCATCCAAATTCTTTTTTGAGTCATTGGTTATACTTTTTAAAGATCTCTTAATGGCAGATGATATTGACTTTTTTAGCTTAAAAGGTATTTGAGACACAACTCTTAAATCCATACAAATTAAGAGAAAGGCCACCTAGGTACCTTGAGGCTTTTTCATGAATGTCTAGTTATTCTCTTGGTTTCCAAAAATCCAGGTGATTCTCAGTCTCCTCTGATAGCCGGTCAGGTACTCACGTTGTCTGATTGTTGGAGGTCGTGTCGGAGTTGTCTATTCTGCCTTGCCTGCTGTGTGCAGCACGGGGTACTCCTGCTATTAGCGCTTGAGAAACTTCAAGACACATCGTATAAGGCGGGAGCTCCCTGTCCATAAGCCCAGTGCCACATGGGTGATGCCCTGCACCCTCCCCCCATTGAGAAATATCAAACTGTGTTGTTACGTGTGCTCTCTAAAAGCCTAACCGTGATCACCAAGTGATTGCTGTGGCATTCGGTGACACTACCAAACTCCCCTAAACTCTCCCTTAGATTCCAAGATAATAATTTCCCTTGTTTTTCTACCTCTCTGATTGTTCCCTTTTTGTCAACAATACTAATTTTTCTTCCTTGCTGTGGGTGCTGGGGTGGGGGAGGCAGGAGCAGTCTCTGTCCTTCAGTTTGCATTCCAGTTGTCCAGGGACACTTTCCTTTGGCATGTCCAGTCATTGCTTCCGAGTCCACAGGTTCATTTGTTCATTAAACACATGTCAAGCTCTTGCTAAGTGTCAGTTACCGTGCACTGGGACCACATTGTATAGGACTGAGACGTTGTACTCAGGAACCTTCCTCCAAACCCCATGACAGGACTGAGGGCTCCCCCATTCTTCACAATCCTTGCCCCGAAGACATGAAAGCTTCCTTCTCTGCTTCATTTTCCAGATTACAAACACCTCCTAGTTTTTTTTCCCCTCAAAATCCTTGCAGTGTATTCTACTGCCCAATCCAGTAGGGTCCTTCTCACCAGCAGGGAAGGCAACTTGCATCTTGTGTCTCACTGGTCTCCCTCCCTCCTGTCTTTCTAGTTTGTCCCACTCCCCACCCCACATTGTACACCTAACATAGTGATCCTTGCTCCTCCCGCTCAGATGCATGCTAACGATGGATATCTGCTGTGTGTCCTATTGACTTCTATAGTCTCGGCTGATCTTCAGAGCCCTCCCCTCCCCTCCTGTTCACCTGCTGCTTCCTTCAGGTGCATCTACTCACCATCCCACCTGCTGTCTCCACCTTTGCTCACCCTGTTGCAATGTCCTTTCCGAGGATGCTTCCCCTCTCCTGGGGTGCTTCCCCTCTCCCGGGGTGCTTCCCTTCTCCCAGGGTGCTTCCCCTCCCGGATGCGTCCCTTCTCCTGGGATGCTTCTCCTCTCCTAGCTCCCAACACCGTCCCTCCAGCACAGCTCCAGTCCCACATCCTCAACAAAGCCTTCACCTGTTCACACCTGTGCTCCCACCCTTCTACCTTCTTACTGCATTTGGAATCAATATGGTACACGCTGGCCCTTCTTTTCCCTGCTAAGTGATACACTGTCACAGATCACCCTGCCCTGCATTCTGTGTCCACTCTCATGTCTCATCTACAAGAGTGCTGAGTGCACGAACAGGATGCTGAGAGGTTAGTTCATGGAAGTCAGAGATTCTGATCCCAGGATCAACATGGGATAAAATCTGAAAATAAATAGGAAAGGAAAATGTGAAACACTTTAATATTGGAGAGGAAGAGTTTATTCTTAAATAAGACTCCTAACCAACGTATATGGGGGTGGGGGAAGAGTGTGATGACAAAACTAAACATTTCTATTTAATGAAAAGACACTTAAACTTAGTAGACAGATGACAGATTGGCTTAAGATATGCATGGCATCCAAAACTCTTCAAAAGATAAATGTCTTGGATATACAAGGAACTCATGCAAATCAAGAGGAAGCAGATAATAGTTACTATAATGATAATAATATACAGAGGGTGCCAGAATTATACACATTTTAAGAAAGTTAAAAACTATATTAAAATGGTAACACTCAGTATACACTGGTAACAACAGATGAACACAAGTCATGTTGGGCACCTCGCAATTGCAGAAGTCCAATGTGACTTGAGTGTTACCATTTAATACAGTTTTGAACTTTTTAAAAATACATATACATTTTGGAACCCTTTGTATATATTATTTTATGTTATTTCATCTGTTTTGTTTTGTTGTTGTTGTTGTTGTTTTGAGACAGAGTCTCACTATGTTGCCCTCGGGAGAGTGCCGTGGCATCACAGATCACAGCAACCTCAAACTCTTGGGCTTAAGCAATTCTCTTGTCTCAGCCTCCCAAGTAGCTGGGACTACAGGTGCCCACCACAACACTCAGCTTTTTTTGTTGCAGTTGTCTTTGTTGTTTAGCTGGCCTGGGCTGGGTTTGAACCCGCCCACCTGGGTATATGTGATCGGCGCCCTACCCACTGAAATACATGCGCTGCCATTTCATCTGCTCTAACGCCCACTCTCACTGTGCTACCCCGCCTCCTTGCTGCTGTACTAAAGTACACAAACAGGCAAGTCCCTGAGGGAGACACGTCCATGAATACCAAGTATGAAAAAGACCCTCAGCTTCCTAAGGATCGGATATGTGCCTCTTAAAACATCTAGATAGGGCTTAGTGGCCATCAGATGGGGGAAAGTTAGAATTTTACATAACACAGCAGCACTGGCAGGATTTAATGAACCTGAGTGTGTATGTTCCCTGTGTACAGAAATCCTGGCAGGACATCCCAGAAAAGGCTAACCCCAGTATAAGGAGACCCTGTGAGGGGCCCATCCCAGCTCATGGTGATAGCAAGGTGCTCATCCCTGAGGAGTGGGTAGGTACCACACAGGGCTGCCACCTGTGGAGCGTGGAACAGAAAGGAACAGTGACAGGGGCACAGACATGTGCACAGATACAGGCACGTGGGAATGGTTGCCATTTACATCATTCATGAACAATACTGTATGCAGCCCTGTGTCACATAACAAGGATACACTTTAAGAAATGTGAGGCAATCTTCCCATCATCCCAATGTCATAGAGCTCTTACACAGACCTAGATGGCGTGGCCTACTGCATAGGAGGCTGCGTGGAACATCCTCTCACTCCCAGGCTCTGTGCCCCTGCACAGCGTGGCAGTGTTCTGAAGGCTGCAGGCAATTGTAACATAATGGCAAATTTCTGTGTCTAAACATCCCTATACATAGAAATGACATGGTGAAAGTACAGTATAAAGGATAAAAGAGGCCTTTATTTAAAAGATACCAGCAGAGAACAACCTCAGAGAAGCTTGGAGTCTGGTGCACAGAGCAGGTAGAGATTTCATTCCTTCTTCCCCCTCAACTCTGGTAGTCAGTGGGCTTCTGAGCTGCTGGAGAGCTTTTCTATCCTCAGAAACCCAAGGGCTGCTGCCACCGCGAGACTGGAAGCTTCTTGACAATCAAGCATTGGGCTGCCATCCCCCTCCCTGTTACCATGGTCCAGAGCTGAGACGGTGGACAGCACACTGCTTTCCAGACGTAGCGTTCCTCTGTCTGCCCCTTGGAGCTCCAGCCCTTCAGTTTTCATGTCACCTGTTCCCAACTACTGCCCAGAATTTGCGTGATTCCTGCGCTTGGGCATGCTGTGCAGGCCTCCTTCCAGGGAGAGGAGTGAGGAGGGCTGGAGTGCCAGGTCTCCTCCATTCTAACTTGTTCTATTCCCCCTTACCACCCCCCACACACACACACTGCAGCCAAGAGGGACAATTGAGCAGAGTCTCTCACAAACAGCTCTCTCTTCTCTGTTGTGCCCAGGACACTGAGGTTTCCACAGAGTGGGGCCCATGCATTCATTTCCCTTGGAGGACCTGCTGTGGACCTAAGGATGCTCAATTTGGGAGCCTCCTGCCCCCCAGCAATTCCTGGAGAGACCCCCAGAGCCACCTGCTGGCGCCCCAGTGTAGAGCTGACCTGGAAGCTGTGGGGCATTAGGGCTGCTGGAGCACACCCCAGACCACTCAGGCCCAGCATGCTTCTCCCTGGCATGGCCAAGGATTGAATTTGGGGGTCCAGGGAACAGGCATGTAGGCTGGATCCCATAGCCCAAGGATTAGATTGGGTTGCTTGGGGGCACAGAGGTGAGCGGCAAGGAAGCCCACAGTGCAGAACTGAAAAGAGGTTACAGTTGGGTCTGAGATACAGCAAATTGGTGGAGCTCCCTTCCCCCACAGGAAAGCCCTACTTTTATACTAGGGGGGACCTTCAGCATGCAAATTCTCAACCTGTGCTGCCATTGCTGCTGAGCTCAGCAAGTTTGCATCTGGACACTAGAAGGACTCAACGGTCAGAGGAGGCAGGGGAAGAGTGAAGACCGGGCCTGACAGCCAGTCGGGGAATCCCAGAGGGCCCCTCCCCAAGGAGCAGACTTTCTGGTGTGGTGATGCTGCTTGAGCCCCTGCACGGTGGCTTTTCCCAGCACTTTGATTCCTGCCGAGACAGTTCTAGGACCTATCCAAGGCAAGCTCACAAGACCCAGCCCTGCCTGCCTCCCTCCTCCACCAACTTTTGCTAGAGTGAAGAGCAAGGAATTCCCTGGGAATCCCACTGCGTGGGACATTTGAGAGCTTACTTGGAGGGAATTCAGCTGGTCACAATCCCCAAGTACAACACTTCAGCTGGCTCTTCCCTGTAAGTACCACCTACACACAGGGAGAACAACTTTGCAGAGCCCAGGGCAGCATCTACTGAAGTCAGTCAGTTTAATAGGATGTGGCTGATTCTGATGCACAAGCATGAATCCCTTTACTATCTAAGGGATTAATTGGGTGCCTCAGTGCAATTCACAGTGCTGGAAGGAGGGGAAGATAGCACAGTAGAAGCAGCCCACAGGGGGCAGTGCTTTTAAGGACAGGAGTAAAAGTTGCAAGTAACTTGAGCTGTGAGGGGCCTCCCCCTACCAGTATAGACCTCTGGACCAATCAGAGAGCTATTTGGAGTCTGTGCAGAGAAATCACAAAAGGGAGCAGGTGCAGCAGAGAGCCGGTGGCTGCCAATCATGGGGTTTTTGCAGCTGATGCCAACTTGAACACTCAGGTGCACAGTGTCAAGTGTCATGGCCGAGTCATAAGAGATTTCCAGGCTTGCCAGGAAATTGTCTTGTTCTCAGCAATTCCTCAGATGCATTATGAGATCGGTGGCTGTTGTAGTAAGTATGATTTTTAGTCCTCTATGGTCAAGTCTGATTGGGACTCAGCTTTCCAACAGTTGCCTTGTACCATCCCTGCCGGACTGGGGAGGGAGCAGATAGAACAGACACTCCCCCTGTGTCATGCTCTGTGACTGGCTGCTGAGCATCTCTTCCTCCAGTGTGGGATCTGAGCAGAGGAGAAAGCCTTGGGTGACTGTGTAAGTGGGACCTGGGTTGGGGGGTGGAGAACCTCTGCCGGCCAATAGCCCTGGCCTGCCTCCACAGTCCCTGGGCCACTTGGGCAAATTCCTGCCTGTGTGAGTGGGCATCACCAGTCTCTGTGATGGCAAAACAGCCCAGCCCTCCCCTAGTGCAGCTCTGGCCTTGTGACATCCAGATCCAGCCCTGAGCTTCTCACTGTGCCTAGGCAAGAAGCTCTACCCCTATGGCTCCAGGGTCTCCATTGGGCCTGAAACACCACCCCTGAGATTTCAGAGATGAGTCTGGGCCCCGAGACACAATCCTGAGTACTCCCACTGCTGTTGGGCTGTGGAATCACCCCAAAGTTCAAGGTTTCATGAAGGGTGCAGGAGGCCTGAGAAGCTATTACTGCTGGACATGGTTCAGCAAATACCATAGCTGGTCACCCACAAGCAATGCCTAGATAGCCTCACCCAGCTGCCACTGTCACCTACATTGGGTGACCATGGGCAGAGCAACCCCCTCACAACAACAGCCTTGGAGGAGAGGGTCACCGTTAGCCCACAACTCGAACTTCCAACAAGGAACTGAGGAACAATCCTCTACCCTGCATGAAGATAATCCAGGACTAGCTTAAACTGGGATAACCATAGAGGTTATCACAGATCAAAACAGAACAGCTGTTCCACAGGCTCTTGGTGCACCTACTTTTCACCCATTTGATGGGTCAACATTCCAGAGCAGGACACAAGAGCTCCATCTGTGGTCTTCTGCCTCCCTTAACTAAAAGGAGAGTTCCCAGCAAGGGAGAACAGGTGTGCTGAAAACCGATTAGCCCAGACCTGAGAGAAGAGGAGGCAAATGAGAAGAATTCAACAAAAGAAAGCTGGCAACACAAAAAACAAAACAGACACGTGATCTCAATGGTGCTATGGCAGTGGACTCCAAACATAAGGAAATTGCTGAAATGACTGATATGGAATTAGGAATATGGATGGCAAATAAAACGAATAAATGAAAGAGAAAGTTGAAAACTGACAATAGAAGCTAAGAAATATTTCCAGAAATCAATGAAAAAGTCACTGAAGAGCTAGACAGAAAAGATATGACAGAGCTTAAAAAAAGGAAAGAGTCAGTTGGGGAATCTAAACAAATAGCAGGAAGCTTCAACAACAGAGTAAACCAATGGGAAGAAAGAATCTCAAAGCTTGAAGACAAAGCTCTTTTTTTTTTTTTTTAAATTAAGTCATAAACACACAGATCATGTATACATTAATGCCTTTATGGGTTACAATGTGCTGATTTTATATACAATTTGGAATGCTTACATTTAACTTTAGCATAGTCTTAATTAACATACTTAATTATTGTGTTAAGACATTTATACTCTATACTTAATAGAATTGACATGTACCCTTGTAATATGAACCATAGGAATGGTCCCACTGTTTACCTTCCTTCCATCCAATCTTTCCCCTCGCCTCCCATCCCCCACCTCTTCCCTCCTTCATCCTGGGTTATAGTTGTGATTTATCTTTCATATGAAAGAGTGAATGAATATAAATTGGTTTCATAATAGTATTATGTACATTAGATATTTCTTTTCCATTCTTGAGATATTTTACTAAGAAGAATATGTTCCAGCTCCATACATGTAAACATAAAAGAGGTAAAGTCTACATCTTTTTTAAGGCTGCATAATATTCCATGGAGTACATATACCACAATTTGTTAATTCCTTCATGGGTCGATGGGCACTTGGACTTCTTCCATGACTTGGCAATTATGAATTGAGCTGCAATGAACAATCTGGTGCAAATATCTTTGTTGGGAAGTGATTTTTGGTCTTTTGGATATACACCTAGTAGAGGAATTACAGGGTCAAATGGCACTCTTGAGATAACAAAGTCATTCAAAGAGGCAGAGAAGAGAACAAGACTGACACAGCAAACATTGAGAGAAATATGGGACTATGTGAAGTAAACTAGTATACAAATTAGTAAAATCACATCAAAGATTCAATAACATTTGCAGTAGCTACAAAGAAAATAAAAGAGCTAGCAATGTACTTAACCAAGGAAGTGAAAGATCTCTACAAGGAAAACTACCAAACACTGAGGAAAGCAATCGCAGGTGACACAAACAAATGGAAGAACTTATCATGCTTGTGGAGAGGTAGAATCAATATTTTAAAAGTTCTGTACTGCCCAAAGGGATGGGTTAATGCAATCCCCTTTAATATACCAATGTCATATTTACCAAATCAAGAAAAAAAATAATTATATATTTTAATTGGAACCATATAAAAGTCCAAATGCCAAAACAATCTTAAGCAAATAGAAGAAATCTGGAGGTAACTCTTTACTATAATTCAGAATATAGTACAGGGCTATTGTAATCAAAACAGATGGTATTGGCACAAAAATAGTCAAAGAGAGCAATGGAACAGAAGAGAGCAGCTAGATATAAAACCATCTACCCTTAACCAACTGATCTTTAACAAAGCAGATTAAAAAAAAAACAAAACACAGGTGAAAAGAAGTCCCATTGCATAAACGGTACCGGGAAAATTGGATAGCCATATGCACAAGAATGAAATGGGACCCCTATCTCTCACCACTCACAAAATTTAATTCAATATGAATAAAAGACTTAAATGTAAGGCATGAAATCGTAAAGATCCTAGAAGAAAATGTAGGAAAAACTCTTCTATATAATGGCCTAGCCAAAGAATTCATGACTAGGACCCCCAAGGCAATTACAGCAACAACAAAAATAAGTAAATGGGATTTTATTAAATTAAAAGGTTTCTTCAAAGCAAAGGAAATATTCAACAAAGCAAATAGACAACTTACAGAGAAAATTTCACACACTATACATCTGATAAAGGGCAAATACTCAGAATCCACAAAGAGCTCAAACAAGTCAACAAGACAAAAAACCCAAAGAACCCCATTACAAAATGAGCAAAATACATGAACAAAAGTTTTCAAAAGAAGATAGAGGAAGGTAGACAAATCGTCATTAAACATGAAAAAATGCTCAGTGTCACTAATCATCAGAGAAATCCAAATTAAAACCACAATGACATATCACCTTACTTCTGCAAGAATGGCTTTTATTAAAAATTCCAAAAGAGGGCGGGGCCTGTGGCTCAAAGGAGTAGTGCACCAGCCCCATATGCTGGAGGTGGTGGGTTCAAACCCAGCCCCAGCCAAAAACAACAACAACAACAACAAATTCCAAAAGCAATAGATGCTGGTATGGACACATAGAGAAAGGAATGCTTATACACTGTTACTGGTGGTACAACAAACTTGTATAACTTCTATGGAAAACAGTATGGAGATTTCTCAAATAACTGAAAGTAGACCTATTTGATCCAGCAATCTTGCTACTGGGTAAATACTCAAAGGAAAAGAAGTCGTTTTATCAAAAAGACCCTTGCACTTGAATGTTAATTGCAGCACAATTCCCACTGTAAAAATGTAGATTCAAACCAAGTGCCCATCCATTCATGAGTGGATTAACAAAATGTGGCATATATATGGTGTAAATGTGGCATATATCCTGGAGCACTACTGAGCCATAAAAAGAAATAAATTAATGTCTTTTGCAGCAATTTAGATGAAACGTGAGACCAGTATCCTAAGTGAAATGTCTCAAGAGTGGGAAAACAAACACCGTTGTACTTAGTGCTAATTTGGAACTAACTGATGGTCACACATGTTGTCCTAGAGAAGTGTAAGTCATTGAAATCAAGTGGGAGGAGGGGAGAAGAGGGGAGGGGCAGAATCCCACCTAACAAGTATAATAAACACTATTCAGGCGATGGACAAATTGATAGCCTTGACTCAAGCATTACAAAAGCCATCCAAGTAACAAAAAAAAATTTATAGTTTTTTAATATTTTGAAATAATAAATAATAAAAAGAGATATTAAAAAACAAATGATAAGAACTGGTACAGCCATGTAGTGTGCTTACTATAAATGGCGCTTGTAGAATTGGAATTTGCTCTGAGTGAGTCAGTGAGTGAGTAGCCAGGGGATGGGAAGCCCCAGGACATTACCATACGCTGCTGGAGACTTTATGAACACTGGACACTCAGGCTAGAGCTAATTCATGAAAAAAAAATTTTCTTCACTAATGAATTAACCTGAGCTTACTATAACTTTTTAACGTTGTAAACTTTCATGTTGTTTAACTTTTTGACTCTTTTGTAATAACGCAAACACATTTGGACAGCTGTAAAAGATATCTTTTTCATTATATAATTATACTTTGTTTTTATTTTTTTGAGACAGAGCCTCACTTTGAGGCCCTCAGTAGAGTGCTGTCACGTCACAGCTCACGGCAACCTCAAACTCTTGAGTTCAAGTGATTCTCTTGCCTTAGCCTCACCAGTAGCTGGGATTACAGGTGCCTGCCACAATGCCCAGCTACTTTTTCCTATTTAGTAGAGATGGGTTTCACTATTACTAAGGCTGGTCTCAAACTCCTGAGCTGAAGTAATCCACCTGTCTCAGCTTCCCAGAGTGCTAGGTTACAGGCATGAGCCACTGTGCCTAGTTATATCCTTATTCTATAAGCTGTTTTCCATTTGTGTTCTTAGTTATATTTTACACATAAAACTTTTTTGATAAAAATGAAGACACAAGTATACACGTTATCCTAGACTTACTCAGGGTAAAGATCATCAGTGCCACTGTCTTTCACCTCCACGTCCTGTCCCACTGCAAGGTCTTCAGGGGCAGCAGCATGCATGGAGCTGTCATCTCCTACGATAATAGTGTCTTCGCACGGAATACTCCTGAAGGGCTGCCTAAGGCTCCTTTACAGGTAACTTCTTTTTTTAAATCAGTGGAAGG
Source organism: Otolemur garnettii (assembly GCF_000181295.1). Taxonomy (NCBI): domain Eukaryota; kingdom Metazoa; phylum Chordata; class Mammalia; order Primates; family Galagidae; genus Otolemur; species Otolemur garnettii. The sequence continues at coordinate 24,452 of NW_003852806.1, forward strand.
AATACACTCTAAAATAAGGATGAAAAGTATAGTATAGTAAATATATAAACCATCAACGTAGTCATTTACTATTATTGTATCTAATATTGTGTAGTGTGCATAACCACATGTGCTAGACCTGTATATGAGTGGCAGTGCACACAGTAGGCTTGTTTACACCACCATTGTCATTAATATGTGACTAAGGCACTGTGATATGACATTATGGTAGCCACATTACCGGATAATAGGAATTTTGAGACTCTTAAGGGACCATGTTTGTGTATGCAGTCTGCATTTGATCAAAATATTGATCATGATCAAGATGCACGATTGTAGTTTTCACAGGTACAGAGGCTCTGAGGACACATCTCAGCTGCTCTAGCTTGGGCACCTGTTGGGAATGGGAACAGGGAATGAAGGAGAGGAAAGAATAAAATAAACAAAACTATATAACATGGCTGGCACAGATTAATGATGACAGTATGCCAGGCACAGGGAAATATGACAGAAAAAATATAAGAGCATAAAAAACGAGCAAAAACAAAAAGGATTGCTGATTTTAGAATAACTCATGGAAGCCTCATAGCTAAGCATAGAGACATAATTTTAGAGAATACATAACCTCTGAATCTCAGAGAGTAATTTCAACTAGCAAATCAAGTTCAGGGTACCCCAGAGGGGATGTGTTCACTTCCTTCAGTGATCAGAGGATAGTCACACTTTCCTTCTGGGAAAAATCTGTGTACATTTTCTGGCAGCACAGAACCATCCAGCTGGCCTTGGCCACTGGGCCTTGGTCTTGGATGTGGCCTCATCTTAAAGGCAGCCTTCTTCTCCAAGATGATCCAAGCACCCCTGGAGTACTGTGTTGGCAAACACCACTAGATTCAGGCATTAAGTCAAGACCTCTTGGAGCTCCGTGATACGGAATGAGACGAGGGAGGAGAACCTATCTTTCAGCCAGGAATTTTTTGAATTGAGGCAATCCCACCCTTCAGAGACAAGGCACATTAAGCATGTTGTTGATAGTCCTTGAGTTGGTTAAAGACCACAAAACATTAAAACATTTAAAAATTACAAAGCATGGCAGGTGTGTAGACAAATGTCAAATCATAAACATCCCCAAAGAGAGTTTTCTGTGTGTGCATGTTCAGATTTACTCAAGCTCTTCTCCCCTCATTTTTAGACAGGCCCGAACCATGTACCTGTAGGAATCAGCACAGTTTAGCCTTTCCTGCTGTGTGCCCGTGTGTCCATGTGCACATGGGAGTGCGTGCATATGTGTGCGCACATCCACCCGTCTCTTCAAGCCTCAGAATCCCATCCTTCCTATGTGGGATTTTTTGAGCTACTTCTACACTGGCCTGAAATCAGTTTGTTGAAGTCATGGGCCTCGTGCAGTGGCAGGCTGGGTTGCAAGCTCATTGCCTATGCTACGTACATATACACTCAGAAGACCTGCATGAATCAAGGTGCTTTTGTTCAGGAACCTACTCCAACCTCATGAATATAGTGGCAAGCAAATAAATTAATGCATATATACATAAATAAGTATTAAGGAATCTACTCCAAATAGAATTTTCCTACAGCAATGTCAAAAGATCAGCAACATGCATTATTGAGTCAAAATGATAAGCACCTATTTTTCATTTTACATGTGTCATACATGATATTACAACATCTGGATAGTCAATTCAATTCAGAAACATAAATTAGAACTGTAAGAAGACAAAAGTATTACCCATTCCTCTCATCGTGAGGCTGGGGAAATGAAGGCCCTGCAAGGAGGAGTCTCTAAAACTAGAATGTACATTATACATGTATTTGGAATCGTCCAATACATTCCGGGGCTTTTCCTTTAAATGTGTTAAGTCTTTGCTGTTAATCGACTCCACTTAACTGGGGCTTCAAAATACGGAAATATAAAATGTATGATATACCTCCAATGGCCAGGAGAGGGTGCTAGAGGTCAGCGCAAGTAACTAAATGCAATGAAATACTGTACCTTTAAAGACAATTGAAAACAGGAAGTAGTAACAACATCCTATTTTGTATTTAAATATAACAACTCATTGAAGACAGAAACTAAGCCCTGAATCATTAACAGCCAAGTAGTTTACTTAGGGCACAGTCTCTGGAAAATGGACAGTTTGGTTCAAATTCTTGGTATGTTTTTCTTTTTCTTTTCTTTTTTTGCACTTTTTGGCCAGGGCTGGGTTTGAGCCCACCACCTCCGGCATATGGGGCGGGTGCTTTACTCCTTTGAGCCACGGGCACTGCCCCTTGATATGCTCTTTTTTACCTGGGTGACCTCAATAAGTTAGTCAACAGTAACCCTCAATTTCAGATGCAAAAGGTGAATAAGTTACGTATCCTTCATGCTAGCAAAGAAAGTATAAATAACGTGCAAGGTTTGGGTCTCAATAAAGGGTAGTTGATCTTTAATAGATCAAGGATTTCTGTTATAAACTTAAAAAATTAGTCTTTCTACAAAAGACCATTGACTGTTAACTGAACAGTCCTAGAAAAAATTTTTCCTACTTTTCTTAAAAAAGAAAGACCTCAGAAAAAGGTCCACCAAAATTAATAGAATGAACACTATTCAAGACTACCCCTGCTCTTTGCTTACTGGCATCTGAGGACTACTCTTGAGTTTTGCAATCTTCCTGAAATTGTCTTCCGGATCTCTTGTGCTTTATAGATTAAAAAGACACCTATATATTGAATTCTGTATTTATTAGCTGCATGGTAGTGTAGATTTGGGAATTTGTTAGACTTGAGCCTAAACTCGGTTTCCATTTTCTACTTCTTAAGTCACCTTGATCAGTTTAACATTTATAAGATGCCAGTTATGTCACTTGTCAGATGTGGTTGATGATACCTCCTTTCAAGTATTAGTAGGAGATTACATTGTTATGAGAATTAAATTGCACTGAAGATTAACTCAGCATTTATTTTAAGAACAAACAAGTTGGTACCATCCCTGACACTCCAGAGATGGGTATCCAGGGTGTGATTATCCCAACTTATAGCACCTTACCCCCCTGTTAGCGGGCAGTGATTGGACTCAAGCTTTAATTCTGTCTTTTCCAAAGCAATACATTCATTCTCAGGGAATTATGAATTCTCAAGGAAAACTCTCCAGAGTGTCCCTGTTTGGCAGGTCCGTCCCGACTGAGAAGTAGCCGGCGGGTGCTGAGTGTTGCATCACGTTGCTGTCTCCACCCATCAACACAGGGCGGAGCCCCATGACTGACACTCCCAGGCAGCCCCGTGGAGTGAGCAGAGGTGGGTCAGAACCAGAACAGGCCGGTTCCTGAAGTCATACCCGAGAGCGTGTGGGTAAAAGCAGTACATGAAGCTCTGACTGAGGTTTCTGGGACCACTCAGCTTCCCTGGAACCCGTGCCGGCCCTCCCTGGCCACAGCACTGGCAGGAGACGCTGCTGCTTTCTGGGAACCTGCAGGGCCGGTGAGCAGCACAGGACACAGGGACATGACCTGGGGCCCCAAGTCCACCCACTCTGGCTTCCTGTCTCCACTGACATCCACTCCTGGTTTAGTCCAGAATGATCAGTAATAGTTTACATAAGAGTCACTTATTCTTATCCATTCCCCAGCCCAGACTGGCCTTATGAAAATTCCGTTCACCATCCAATCGTCTGTGGAATTAATACACATTGTACGTCAGCTTTACTGACACCTCCCTAAGATTCTTCCAAACTCCAGGTGATAATTTACCCCAGAGGCGTCCAACATTTTGGCTTCGCTGATCCACTGGAAGAAGAGTTGTCTTGGGGGACACATTAAATACATAAACGCTAGTGAAAGCTGATGAGCCAAAAAAAGGTCTGTGTATGAAAATACGGAAGATTTGCATATCGATTTTTAAAGCTTTTGGGCGTAAATTTTCTTGGTGTACCATGCAATGATACGTCATTAAACATGAGTTTGGAGTGGCAATTGTACTGTCTTCTATTAATTTTACAAGTCCCTCACAAAAAATTCTCATCATGTTTGAACTATGATTTTGTGTTGGGCCCCATTCATAGCATCCTGGGCTGCCCGCCTCATACAATATACTTACATAGCCTCATGTCCAGGGGGTCACAGTTTATTGGCCGTTTATACAGCGTCTTTTGTGAATTCTTTTCATGCTCTGTGACCTTTCTTCCACAGGATGTTAATTTTTCTTAGTGGGTTGTAGGAAGTCTGATATGTTATTGTAAAGACATTAACCCTTTATCAAATATGTTGATAAGTTTTTTCAGCATTTCTGTTATTTGTTTTCAGCATCTTTTAGTGAGTACCAGGTTGAATATAACTTTTAGTTAAACCTACCAGTTTTTCCATATGGTCACTACTTCTCATGCCAGGCTCAGACAGGCCATTTCACTTGCAACTTAAATGCAATTCCTCAACATTAAATCCCAGGTTTTCTTTTTGTTGTTGTTTTCAGATTTATGCACCTAAATCTCTATCTGTAAGTGGTTAGGAACCAAGTCCTTCCTTACGTCCTTGCACTTGTGGTCCTTGAGGCAGAAGAGAGATCAGAGTCCCCACCCTTCTCTTTCCCAGCTGTGTGACAGCAGAAAATGAATTGCCTGAGAGGCCAAAACATCGGGAGGGGCATTGTTCTTCTCTGTGTGGTTATTTTAAACATACACAAAGTCATATTGATTAAAGTAGTGGGGAAAACTGTATAAGCATCACTTTAATTTTTACCATCAATTTACTATGCTTATTTGACCACCTATTAATCCATCTATCAATCCAAGTACGTTACAGGTATTGATGCATTTTCTGAGGGTATGGTTGTTAATGAAAACAGAGGTGGAATTTCCAGGTGGATTGGAAATTCGGATAAACAACAGAATTTTTAATTTAAGTATGTCCTAATATTTCATGAGGTTGAACCCTGTGCTTATTTTTTTTTTAACCAAACTCCCAATCTTACTAGTGGGGGCATTTAAATTGAGGAGGAACTGAAATCCTCAAATAACTGTTCTCTATCACAAGCACAAACACTTCCCTTTCCTTTCAGTACAGTTAAATGCAGACCAACATATCTGTTCTTAATTTCTTTTAATCAAGAAGATTCAAGGCTTATCAGAGTTTGGGGGGGACTTCCTGAAAGTGTGAGAAGGAAAGTGGTCAGAGCAATAACAAAGAACCTTTAGCACAAGAGAAGGTCCTGGCAGCAGCTGTAACACGCTGCAACTCCGGAGGGCAGGGGAGGGATCCCGACTCAGGACCGCTCCCCCCACAGGGCCCAGGCACACTGCACCCGGGTCAGCTTCCGGCCATCACTGCCCTCCACCTGCTGCAGTCCTGAGCTCCCCATGTTCCTTCTCTTCTAGAGAGGGCTGTTCTCAGCTGCCACAAGAGGGCGCTGGAGAAGAGGGGTGCAAACAGAGGAGAGGTCTGCTCTGCAAGCCCTCCCAGGGAACCCCCCTTCTGGGTGAACAGCTGGAGGCTTCTAAGTTAACTTGTAATAATCGAGCTCTCAGCCCCTAACCCCCAGGACTAGTAAGAAATGCAACAAACCCCCTATACTTGTAAGAAGAATTTCTCCTAAGCCTTTTAGCCTCAGCCCCCACAAGAGAGGGGAAGTTAAATTCTAGGGAGAAGCTTGAAGATTAGAAAAGGAAGGGAGGGGTGGATTCTCCGGATGAAAAGGGCCCCAGATGTTTTCAGGCTAAAACTTACCCAATACTTGTTTGTACCCCTCATTTCGTGATTTATGAGCTAATGTACCTTAAGTTAGCATGTACCACCACCCTGAATTGTGTAACCCCTTGTGATGTACCCCATCTTATGATCATGAAGTCATGTGCTTGTGATGTATCTTGTGATTATGAGCCAATATGCACCCCCACCTTGCGACCCCCTGCCTTAACCGCTGTGATTGGCTTCTGTATTGCGCTAGCCTGCTCAGCATGCATGACTACGCAGAATAATGGTATAGAAGGGCTTTTCACCTGCCACTCAAGGCTGCTTGCCTATATGGTATCAGTCTGCCTGCAGGTGTGTCAAATTATCAGTAAATTTCTACTAATTAATTACATCTGAAGTGGGGTTCATCCTTCTCTTGCATCTGCCGTTTCATTTCAAATTCATTTCTCTCTGCCTGTGGTTCACTCAGGAAGACCGGCTCCCACCCACTGTCTCCTGTCCTAGGGATCACTTCTTTTTTGAGTAGGAGCTGAGTATTGAGAGGCTATTCTGCTCCTTTTAGCATCTGGTCTTTCTAAAGTCCAGACAGGAAGGCATGAGGTGGGCTCTCCCCCTATTTCTAGTTCCTTTGCTTTATGGTAAGTATGTTGGTTGCATAGATAGATGCTGGCGAGGTGTTCTGTTTTTTTCTGTGGTGCCATTCTTAGGAAACCCTCTTTATTTTTGTTGTCATTCCCATTGCAGCCAATCAGACACCTTCCAAATTGGAAGGGAGAATGATGTCACTCACCAGGCCAGCCGGGTCAGCTGTTGCTATCACTCGTGATGTTCGACTAAGTACCAAGCACGTGCACGGGGACCTCTCCCAGGAGGGCGGGGCCCCATGGCATCTTCTGTACTACTCCTGAGTGCAGCGCCGTGGTCGATCCAAAACTCAGGGAAGTAGCATGCTTACAAAGGTGCAGGGAGCAGTTATAAATTAGTACTGGGAAATCTGGAAGCCGTGACTCGGGAATGTATCGCTGTGCCACCTGGGTGGGGCACAGTGCCTCAGACCTGCCCTGTGCCACACTGAAAACCTTGCATGTGGCTGCTCCTGATAGAGCGGGTACACAGGATAGACCAGCCCCCATCTCACTTTCTCCCAGACTTCTTAGTCTGAGCTCCACATCATCCCCACCTTTCATCCCAGTCCTCTGTCAGCAGCCGCACCTGCCCCCAACACCCCCACCCCCAACCAAGGACTCTCCTACGAACTGAGCTGCTTTCTCAGGCCTCAGCCCAGCCTCTGGCTGACAGCATCGTTTTTTTCTTCTCTCCTAGGGGCTGGTGAGGCCCATTCACTCTGCTGCCTAGTGAAGTTAAAGGCCTATAGGTTTGACCCGTAACCAGAGACATCCAGGAGGGCCTTGTGTTATTTGTATTGAATCATTTATCCACTCCTTGTCCCGAGATCATGTTTGGGAATGGTGCATACTCACTACTCAGGAGAAATGTGGGAATGAAAATTTTATATTTCAACTAGACATCAAGCCTGTGTGGGATTTGTTATCTTTTGGACAAACTGATACTCCCCTCTCTGTGTCCCACCTGGGGAGTTTAGGAACAAGTGAACGGCACTGAAAACGTCATTGGTGTAGCTCGGCCAACCCTTGTGTCTGCTCGCCCCTTCTTTTGAAGCTCAGGCCTCTGACCGAATTGTTCTGTTTTAAACCAACAGCTCAAGTTTCCCTCTAACCCTGCCCCCAACATTTACATAGCCAAGCCATAAGCTGAAGTGAGTTTGTCAGATTAGTTTTTGTGATAATTAAAATTGACATACACATGAGTGGAGCAACCAGATTATCAATAGTAATGTTTAAAGTGAATATTCATATAGGGGGAAATAGGGAAATATTTAGGCATTTAAAACTAATGCACAAAAAGAAGAGGGAGCCATGATGTTGTTTGGAGGACTGACAATGTTTCGTCAAGACAAGTAAGTTTGTAGCAATTTGAAATTTCATCATGGGAAATTTCATTTGTTACTGGTGAAGAATGTAATTGCTTATGAGAGGGTACGTGTGCACTGCATCCAGCAATCTTGCCCCAATCTCTTACATTTTCTAGTTTTATGCATTGATTCTTTAGATTTTCTGTGTAGACAACTTTATCGCCTGCAAATAAAAACAGATTTGTTTCTTCCTTTACAATCCTTCTAACTTCTATTCGTTATTGTATCCTTAATGCTCAGGTTAGGGCTTCCAGTACAATATTCTGAAAAGGTAAAGATGAGTGGTATGTTGATCTTAGTCCCAATCATAAATGGGAAGCTGGGTTTCATCCTTAGGGGCCTTACTGTAGCAAATCTTAGTTTTAGTTTATGTTTCTTACCAAGGGTTTATATTTTTCCCTAAAACGTTCTTACATATATTTTCATGAGGCTTGTTACTAGGCACCTCAGATCTTTTTGCAGATGATGATGTTTTAAATATACTTCTCTTGGTTTATTGCTATTATGTAGAAGTGCTACCCATTTTTCTGTGTTGATGTTCTATGAGTTTAAAAAATGTTCACTACATTCCTTATCGTACTAATTTGCGTTCTTTAAATTGCTATTCTTTTGAGCAGCAAATTACACTTTTGTCTCCTTCTTCTTAAGGGCTAATTATCTTATTACATTATCGGGGCTCCTCAGATTCTCCAGAACTGTATGAATGTTAGCAACGATAGTGAACATATTTTCTTGTTACTAAATTAAATGGAAATAGCTCTGATATTTTATCAGGCTTGCTATAAATTTTTAGAAGATGACCGTTATCAAATTTCTATGTTAATTTTTGTTTTGAGTTTACCATGATCAATTTATTTATTATTACGAATCAACATTGAATGACTTCTACGTGTTTGTTAAAGTGAAATTTGTTATCTTTTTTTAATGGGTAGATTATCCACTGTTGCACTATTCTTGCATTTGTAAGATAAGATCACCTTTGAGTGGTCCTTTTATTATGAGCAAGAATTTGCTAATATTTTAAGAGTTTTGCATCTATGCTTAAAAAAGATGGACCCACCATTGTCCTTTTCCTAAATCATCTTTTCCTGGTTTTTTGAATTAAAGAGTCACGGAGATTCATTTGTTTTCTGTTCTCTAGAAGACTGTGGTTAACTACACCTTGAAATGTTGTTAGAACTGTACTATCAACACATTGGGTCCTACAATGTGGGTGGAGATATGGGAGGACAAAGTGGAGGAAGCAGAGGCAGAGGAAAGCGCCCTCTTTATACGAAAACTGGATTTTTCTTGAAAAGTTTATATTAAATATAGGTGAACGAATGCAGATTGCAAATAAAGGAATAAAGGACAGACAGAAGAGGAGGATACCGAAGAGAGCATATACACAGGGAGACCACACCACATATTAGGAGCCCCTACAGTCTGTTGAACTTGACAGCACAGACCTTGAAACAGAAGACAAGAAATGTCTCGCTGAGGCCTGAAACTGGAAACAGGACTGCCCCCAGCTTTTTGTAAAAGAGAAACATTCTCTTGGAGTCAAGATAAGAACAGCTTCTTTCTCCCCTGCTCCCAACGTGGCTATGGCCCCAGCCTATCTGCCTGCAGAGACCTTGAGACTGAATTGTCTCTTTTGGTTGCTGTGTTCGTGGTCACACCTGTTGTTTGCTCTTGCATCCTGTGTCTAAGTCCGGTTCCGAGTGGAATGTAAACAGTTACAATCGTTACAGAGTAGCTTAGTTGAAATTAAAAACACTGTAAGAACAATGAGGAATGGTACAGTTTTGCTTTGCTCATTGACTTGCTAGTTTGGTGATAACGTGTGTAATAGATACTCAGAGCAAAGGGTTCTCCCTGCTCCTTGACTAAGGTGGCGAAGGTCCCCCTGGGCCCATTCTTTTAACTCCTACTCTGTGTCTTTGTCTTTGTTTCCTTCATTCTCTTATCCCCGGCCAAGCACTGGGGATACTCACAAGGTGTGTGGGGGTTGGCCACCCCTACAATAAAAACAACTGCAAATCAAATAACAGCACGGCAGCAGTTAAGTCCTTACCTTTCAGTAATACTATTGAATAGTGAATGACAAAAATTCTCCAATCAAAAGACAGAATAGCTGAAAAGGGTTAAAAAAGAAGAACCAGTTATTTGTTGTCTACAAGAGACACACTTCACCTATAAAGATGTGCATAGACTGAAAATAAAAGGATGGAAAAATGTTCCATGCACATGGAAACCAAAAAAGCACAGGAGTAGCTACACTTGTGTCAGATAATGTACATTCCAGGGGGAGGTGGGCTGTAAAAAAACAAACATGGTCATGGTCATTATAGAATGATAAAGGAGGGAATTCAGCAAGGGGATATAACAATTCTATATATGAGGACTGTCCAGAAGTATCCTGCCTTGTACTACTGAAAAATGTATTAACAATGGCTGGATACATTCAGGATATCCCTCACATATGCATCCAACACCAGAGAACCCAGAAATATAAGGCAAATATTATCAGAGCTAAAGAGAGAGAGACCCCCAGCTCGGCGCCTGTGGCTCAACAGACTAAGGCGCCAGCCACATACACCTAAGGTGGCGGGTTCGAATCCCCAGCCCGGGCCCGCCAAACAACAATGATGGCTGCAACCAAAGAATGGCCAGGCGTTGTGGCGGGCGCCTGTGGTCCCAGCTACTTGGGAGGCTGAGGCGGGAGACTCGCTTGAGCCCAGGAGTTGGAGGTTGCTGTGAGCATGATGCCATGGCACTCTACCCAGGGGGATAGCTTGAGGCTCCGTCTCAAAAAAAAAAAAAAAAAAAAAAAAAAAGAGAGAGAGACCCCAATACAGTAATGATTGGAGAACTCAAAGCTTCACTTTTAGCATTGGGCAGATCATCGAGACAGAAAATCTGCAGAGAAACATTGGATTTAATCTGCACTATATACCCATGTACCTAATAGGTATTACAGAAGGTTTCTTCCAACAATTACAGAGTACAGGTTTCACTTTCCTGCTCATGGATCATTCTCAAGGATGCTTCATGCAGTAGGCCACGAACAAGTCTCAAAATTCAAACAAATTGAAATCACATCAAGTATTTTCTCTGTCCAGAATGTAATAAAAATAGCAATCACTAATAAGAGGAAAACCGGGAAACTATACAAACACATTTGAAAGTAAACAATTTGCCCCGGTGAGTCAATGAAGAGATTAAGAAGAAAATTTAAAAATTTTTGGAAACAAACGAAAATGAAAACACAACATATTAAAACTTGGGGAATACAAAAATTGCAGGACTAAGAGAAAAGTGTATAGCAATAAACACCTACATCGAAAAGTAGAAAACTTCACATGACAACCTAATGATACATCTCAAAGAATTAGAAAAATGAGAGCAAGCAACACCTGAAATTAGTAAAAGAAAATGAATACTAAAGATCAGAACATACATTAATGAATTTGAAACAAAAAATACAAAAGTTCAGTGAAATAAAAAGAAGTTTATTTTTTAACAAGATAAACAAAATGGACACACCGTTAGCCAACCTGAGGAAAAAAAGAGAAGATCCCAGCAAACAAAATTAGAGGTGAAAAAGGAGATTTGACAGCGGATGTTGAAGAAATTATAGGGATCTGTTAGAGACTAGGAGGAGCAATTACATGCTAATAAATTGGAAAACCTAGAAGAAATTGATAAATCCCTGGGCACAGCCTATCAAGATTCAATCAGGAAGAAATCCAAAATCTGAAAAAGCTAACAAGTAAAAAGATAGACGCAGTAATAAAAGGTCTTCCATCAAAGAAAAGCCCAGGACCTGGTAGCTTCACTGCTAACTTCTGCCAACATTCAGACAAGAACGCCAATCCTAATTAAACTATTCCAAAAAATCAAAGAGGAGGGAATATCCCCAAGTTCATTCTATGAGGCCTAAATCACCATAATATCAAAATCAGACAAAGACACAACAAAAAGAAAACTATTGGCCAAACTCTGATGAACATAATAATAAAAACCCTCAACAAAATACTAGCATACTGAATTCAACAACACGTTGAAAAGATTACTCTTCACGATGAAGTAGGATTCATTCAGGGATGCAAGCATGGTTCAGCATATTCAAATCGATCCCCCAAATCTCTGTACATGGTAAGGCAGCAATTCAGCAATATTTGTTTCTATACGGCTAGTCAATTCCCAAAGGAGAGTTTATTGAATAAATAATCACTTCCTAACTGAGCTGAATGTATGATTTTATCATAGGATAAGACATCACCTATATGTGACTCTCTTTCCTGATTTTCCACTGTGTTTAATGCAGCTTTATATTCTAGTGCCAGTATTGCCCTCTCTTCATTGCTGTAGTTAGATTTCACTGAAGTTAGTTTCTTAAGTTTTTTTTGCATTCTAGTGTGATGACAATGTTCTCCTTTCTCCTTTCTAAACTGTAAGACTTCTGTTTAGTAAGGTAATTCCAGGCTCCAAGTTCCTTGAGCTTGTCTCCTGCAAAGGACCTGGAGGTCTCACCTTTCAGAGCTGCCCCCGTGCCAGCCTCATGTCCTGGCACGTGTTTCCCTGAGGCAGAGAGGAGCCCACCCAGAAACCCCTGCCCTTCTTATTCCCTGCTGTTATAACAGCAGAAAATAAATTACCTGAGAGGCCAAAGAACCACCAAGAGGGACATTGTTCTATTTCTTAGTATGATCATTTAAACATATATTCAAACATATTTATTAAAGCAGTGGGAAAATCTATATGGGCCTTACTGTAATTTTACCCTCAATCCACTATGCTTGTTTGATCACCTATTAATGCGGCTGTCAATACAAGTAACTTGCAGATATAAATTCTGAGGGTTTGGATACCTAATAAAATATAGAATATCTAGGCCAACTGGTATTTCAGATAAACAACAAATACTTTAAGTACTTATCAAATATTACATGAGATGATAGCATAGATTTTTTATTCAATATATATATATATATTTTTTACTGAATCTCATAACCCTACTTGAGAGAATGTTTTTAATTAAGGATAAACAGAAATCCTCTAACAAATGGATTGGCGCCTCTCTCTCCCTCCATCTACCTATGAATAGAGTCAAATGCAGACCAATGTACCTTTTCCTAATTCCTTATAATCCGTATCATCAGGCAATTTGGGGCACTTTTCAGAGTGGTGGCACTGATTTCCTTAAAGTATACTTACAAATGATGAAGGTGATTCAGGGCGATAATAAAGAAGCTTCAGCACAAGACGCTGGCAGCAGCTATAACATTGAAATTCTGGACTGTAGGAGAGGGAACCTGACGCAGGACTGCTCACCCCACAGGGCACAGGCACTCTGCACCCAGGTCAGCTTCCTGCCATCCCTGACCTCCACCTGCTGCAGTCCTGAGCGCCCCAAGCTCCTGCTTCCCTTCTGGAGAGGGCTGCTCTCAGCTGCCACCAGAGGGCGCCGGAGAGGTGGATTGAAGCTGAGAACAGGAGCTTCCCTGCAGGTCCTTCTAGGCTCCACCCCTTCTGGATAAACAGCGTGTAGTCCTCCATGACAGATCCTCAGTTGTCTCTGCCTGAGTCTCAGTCAAGAAGATCAGCTCCCATGCACTGCCTTCTCTCCTAGGGATCACTTTCTCCAGTTGGGTTTGAGTTTTGAGAGGGGGTCCTATTCCTCTTATCATCTGGCTGCCATCTCAGGCTCAAGAGTGGAAGGCATGCAGTGGGCCATAGCCTTACTTCTAACCTGCCAGCTTTCTGGTAAGTATGGCGCATGGTTGATGCTCGTGGAGTTTGTTTTGTACAGGGCGCCACAATAGCATTCCCTCATTATTTTTGTGTTGTTCCCATTGCAGCCGGTCAGATATCCTCCATCTTGGAAGGGACAATGCTGTCAGTCACCTCTAAGGCAGGGTCAGCTTGTGTTATCACTTGTGATGTTCAACAAAGTTCCAGCTACATCCACTGGTACCTCTTCCAGGAGGGCAAGGCCCCACGACGCCTTCTCTACTATGACTTCCTTAACTCTAAGAAGGTGGTGGAATCAGGAGTCAGTACAGGGAAGTACAATGCTTACCAAGCCACACAGAGGAGTTTTAAATTGTGGCTGCGAGTTCTGGAAGCCAGTGACTCTGGAGTGTATTACTGTGCCACCTGGGTTGGGCACAGTGACTCAGACCCGCCCTGTGCCACACTGAAAACCTTGCATGTGGCTGCTCCTGGTACACAAGGTAGACCAGCCCCTGTCTCACTTCCTGCCCCTACTGCACTGAATTCTGAACAAAGAGAAACCCTGAGCTCAAGTCCTAACCACCCCTGTTACAGCCCACTCCCCTGTCAGCAGCTGTCCCCGTCCCCACCCCCAAGACTCCCCTACAGACTGAGCTGCCTTCTCCAGGCCCCCTCCAGTGCTCTGGCTCACAGCTTGGTTCTTTCACCTCTCCTACTGCAGGTGGAGGCCTATCCATTCTGCTGCCCCGGGCAGGCAAGGGCCTTGAGAATTTCTTAGTAGACGTTTGGGGAGCATTGTGGTCAGGTTACTTGTACTGATTCATTTACTTAATCATTATTCTGAAATCATGGCCAGGAATGGTGCTTTTTCATTGTGTTTATAACAGTAGAAGCAATACTATCAATAGCATCATTACCCTAGATCTAGGTTATGCATTTTAAATTTCAGATACTATGAGGGTACAAATGATTAAGTTACCTTGTTTGCATTTGTTAGGCAAAGTGCAAGTTGGAGCTGAGCCCTTCACCCAGCTGGTGTGCCGTATACCCTTACATTGTACCAGTTAGGTGAGAGCTTACCAAACCCCCTCCTTTCTTCCCCGTCCCCCTGACTTGACTTTAATTGTGTTTTTCTCTCCTGTGGGCCTGTGGTTATCTATCTCTTGCTAGCATATCAGTAGTGAGTACAGTGGTACTTGCTTTTCCAAAAGCCGTCATCTGTCTTTAACCTTCTCAAGCAAAACCATTTTCAGGCCAGGATGCTGTGTCCTGCTGAATCATGCTTCATAGTCAATGGAGAAATCAAATCTTTTACTAGCAAGCAAACTTTGAGGAAATTCACCACAACAAGACCTGCATACTGCAGGAAGTACTCAGACCTGTTCTTTACACTGACCATCACAGTGGACCCCCACCAAAGTAAAGACCCCCAGAAACTGAAGGACAAAGTCTAGCTTCCACAATGGTGCACGTGATAAATCTAAGCAACAGACCTTCAGAAACCACGAGGGACAGAACACTCCCATAGCTCTCAGTTCTATCAGTAAATGCGAATGGCTGGAATTCCCCACTGAAAGGGCACAGGCTGGCTGACTGGCGGGGGTATGCATTCTGAGATTCCCTCCATCCGGCTTTCCTTTCCTCTCTCTCTCTCTTTCTCCTTTTCTGCTTGCTGGCTTGCTTTGAAAGTTCATTCTCATTCTCTCTCTCTCTTTATATGGTTTTAGGATTTACTGCCAAAATAGTGTTTCCAAAAAATATGTTCATGCCACCTTTGCTCTATAGCTCAGTTTGTAGTCTCATATTTTGGGAATGGGTTTATTATTTTATTTTGTTCTTATATTTGTCTTATGTAAGTAATATATTTATACAGATCTGAAATCAAAATTATAAAAGGAGACACACCTGAGATTTTCGCTTCCATCCCAGATTTCTCTTTCTATTTCTCTCCCTTACGTTTTAGGTGGCAATACTTTTGTCCATGTAATTGAATGTATTCACTTTTTCTTATTCATTAACAAGAAGTCTTCCACTTTTAAATAAATATTTTAAAATATTTGCATATGTGCAGCATATATTGGGTCTACTTAATTTTTTTGATGTTGTGATTTTATGCATTTTAATCCTTTACTTTCTGTTTTCTGATCTTAATTGAGTATGTGCCTGCACTTCATGATTATTTATCAAGAAATGCATTTGGTTTCTTCTGATGTTTTGACTCATGCATTATACAGTACACATATCATTCATCCAAGTGGAATCTTACTTAATAACTATGAAAGAAAAAGCAATAGTGAATGGTAAATGTGGGTACTCATTCTTTGATAGTTACTGAATTAAGCACTCTACCACAGTTTTTAAAATCTTCACAGAACCTAGAGAGGTTTCAAATTGCCAGTTAATTTAACAGATGAGCAATTGAGGCAGGGAGAAGTTAAAAAACATTCCCAAGCTCTTAGACTTTGATGTGATAAGAGATTTCAACTCAAGCTCTGTGGTTCAGATAATGAGATGTGTTCATTCCATTCACATTTCCTATCTGTAATGAGCGCTAACATTATTTCATAAGGTTACGGGTCACTGATATTCCTAGGGGAATTGCTTCTTCATATTTCCTGCCCAGTCTTCTGTTAGAGTATTAATTTTTTCTTTTGTAAGAATTATTATAAACCATTTTAGAGATATTAATCTTTATTAACCTTTTATGATACGTGTTGAAAAATGTAGCTCAGCTGCTATTATACAGGTCATTAGAAAAGTTTTGAGATACACAAAAATCAGGAAATATAATATTGGCACAGGCAGAAACAAATGAAGCCCTTCTGCCATCACCAGTAAGCTGAGTGAGCTGAAATTTGCACAAGTGAATCAGAAAAGATGCTGTTGGGTGATTGGTGGGACCACACCTATGGTTCATCTTACAAGGGTACATGTGAATCTTTCTAAATGTAGACTATAAATGTCTTCACACAATAACTGAGAAAATAACATGAAGGCCATGTTAACCAGTTTGATGAAAATATTCCAGATTGTATATAGAACCAGCATACTGTACCCCATGACTGCATTAATGTACACAGCTATGATTTAATTAAAAAAAAAATCCAGTCCCAGCCAAAAGCTGCAAAAAAAAAAAAAAAAAAAAAAAAAAAAAAAAAGAAAGAAAGGATGCTGTTAACTATGTTTCTTGGAATTGAAGTAATAGACTGTAATGAAGTCTGTTTCAAAACTTTCATACTTACCCATTTATTTTTGGCATCTTTTGGTACATAGAACTTTGAATATTACTTGTTATCAAATCTGCCAGTGTCCTTTGTCTCTGCTTGGGACAAGTCAACACATTGTGCACGTGGATCCTGATGGGTGACCAACTGAACATGAAAGATGGTAAAGGACAGGGAAGAGGGAAGTGGGGACTCATGTTAGGGACATCTACAAAATCAGCAATGGGGTAATAGATGGCAGCCATTGTGTTGCTTGGATTTGGATAAATGTTGGCTAATCAACAGGCAGATGGCTTTTGCCCTGTTGCAATACTTCTGGATAGTTTTAACTTCTGTGTTGTTATGCCATTCTAGGCCGTGTGACAAAGGAATGAAGGGTAGGAGGGTGGCTAAGGTCACGGCACCAAAAGGCGGCATCCTGGATAAGTTTTATCAGTAAGCCTGGGTGCTGGGAATGTCTAAATAGAGGGAGACGAGGAACTATTCCTGAGTGATGTGAGGTGTCTAGAATGCAAAGACTGATCCAGCAATCAGTATCCAGCAATACCGATAATCAACACAACTGTAAAACAAGTGTATGGATTATGCATCTGGAGGGAAGGAAAGGTGGGGGTAGGTATCTCGACTTTCTACAGAGAGCAACAGCAAGGGTAAAGATTCTCACGATGCTCAAATGATGACAACTAGGGGAGCATATCGTTTAACCTCCATTAAAAAGGCAAAAGGCACTACTTACCGCGGATTTCCCTTGAAGACTATTAAGGTCTGACAGAGACTCACTTTTCCACTCCTGAGAGCCCAGCGTTTTCTCCTGGTTTTTCTTGCTGGGACAAGAGTATGGCAGGGCTGGCTTCACTTGACTATGATGAATCCGGGGTTTGACTCCAGTGATTTTGGCAGAGGAGTTGCCTCAAGATAGATTTCATAGGGCCCTTCATTGGGGCCTTGTTAGTCAAGATTTCTCCAGATTTAACAGTTCTCCAGGCCAGATGCGATGTAGCGGATCGTCCACCAGGAACAACAACCTGCTGGAAGCAAACTCATGACCAGCAGTTAGAGTGAGCCCTGCAGATTGTACTTATTTACTGGTATTTAATTCTTTAACAAGTAAGCTGCTGAGGCTCTTAGTTTAGAGTGAAAGAGCAGGAAGGGTCTCCCATATAGAATTTCAAAAGGGCTCAACCTGAGCTGACGGCTAGGGGGCACTCCAGCTCTAAGTAGGGCAATAGCCCAGGAAAGATTAGTTTCTCAAAGATTTTAGATAATATTTTTGGTATAGTATAATTCATCTTCTCAGTTTTTCTGCTGGACTGTGGTTCCCAGGGCGTACAGAGATTCCAAGTTATACTGAAGATGTGGGAAACATCCTGTGTGACCTTGGCTACAAGGGGAGCACCATTTTTGCTCTGAATGAAACTAGAACTCCAAACTGAGCACTTGTGGTGTTCAACACAGTACCAGCTACATCCACTGCTATGTTCCCAGAGGGAATTGCCCTATAATACTTCTGCTATCACTTTCTTACTTCTAGAAAGGCAGTGGAATCGTGAAGCTGTCCAGAAAAATATAATGCTCCTAAAGTCACAGACTGGAGTTTTAATTTGCTACTGTTCTAACTGGAAGCAAGCGACTTCGGTATTTATTACGGAGTCACCTGGGTCAGACACAGTGACTCAGACCTGCCCTGAGCCACACTGAAAACCTTCCTTGTGGCTTCTGCTGGTACACAGGATAGACCATCCCTGTCTCACTTCCTGCCCCAACTTTACTGTATCCTGAATACAGGAACCTTGCCTCCACATAAGCCCCACTGTACATTGCAGGCCTAAGTGAGCAGCTGCACCTTGCCCCTCCATCCCACCCAATGCTGCCCAAGACTAAGCTGCCTTCTCCAGGTCGCACTCAGCACTCTGGCTCACAGCTTGGTTCTTCAGATCTCCTGGAGCTCCTGAAGGCCCATTCATTCCACTGCCTAGGAAAGTTAAGGTCCCATAGTGTTGATTTGTAAGAAGAGACATTTGGGGGAGAGCATGGTGGGAAGCTTAGTGAATTTAAGTACCCGTGAATTTAACAGATGAAAAACTGAGGGGAGGAGAAGTTAAATAAGGTTCTCAAGGTCATCAGCTTTGATGTGATACTGATTTTAACCCAAGTGCTATGATATAGAATGTAAGATTTGTTAATTTACTTTGCATTTTCTAATATTTTGAGTGCTAGCATTATTTCATAAATTTACCAGCCATTTATGTTTCTTTGGTTAATTACCTTTTCATCCTTCTTTCTTTTCATTGGAGTATTAATATTTCTTTTTAATGTGTAAGAATTTTTTTTTAAATAGATAATCTCACTCTGCTTGCTGGGTAGAGTGCTGTGGCATCATAGCTCACAGCAACCTCAAACTTTTGGGCTCAAGAGATCCTCTTGCCCAGCCTCCTAAGTAGTTGGGACTATAGGTCCATCACAATGCCCAGCTAGTTTTTTTTTCTTTCTTTCTATTTTTAGTAGAGATTGGCTCTCGTTCTTACTCAGGCTCCAACCCCTGAGCCCAAGCTATCCACCTGCTTCAGCTTCCCAGAATTCTAGGATTATAGTCATGAGTCATCTCACCTGGCCATATATAAGAATCATTCAACACCACTTTAGAGACAGTGACCTTTAGGATATATGTCGACAAAATTTCCCCTCATTAGCAATTATTTATTTTTATCACCTTTGGGAAATAGAAATTTGAATATTACTTTTAGTTAAATATACCAGTTTTGAGGTCTCTGCTTTGGATATCAGGCTTAGAGAGGTCAGTCTCATCTGCCACATATATTTAATTCATCAGTGTTAAATTCTAGTTCTTTTCATTTTTAGTTTTGTTACACTGAACTCTCTGCTTGTACTCAGTAAGGGAGAAGTTCAAATTTTGTTTCCATATGATGAGTCAATTCCCAAAAGAGAATTTATTGAATAACTGGTTACTTCCTCACTGAACTGAATGTAAAGTTTTATTCTACGGTAAGATGTTGCCTATGCAGATGTCTTTCCGGGGCTTCCCCTGTAGTCAGTGAAGCTATCCATTCTAGTGCCAGTATTGCTTTCTATGTATTACCGTGGCTCGATAGCTTTTTTTACTTAGTTGAGAATTTTGTTTGCCTTCTAGTATGATAGCAATTTTTTCCTTTGCAATTTTTAACTTTATGGCTTCTGTCCTGACAAGGATATTTGAGTCTACAATATTCTTGAACTTGTCTCCTGCAAAGGGAACAGAAAGGCTCGGCACTGAGAGCTGCTCCTATGGCAGCCTCACACTACTACACATGTGGTCCCTGAGGCAAAGGGGAGACCACTAGAGACCCTGCTCTTCTTATTCCCAGCTGTGATGAGAGCAGAAGATAAGTTACCTGAGGGAGGCCATATGACTTCTTATTTTGAGCATTTTAAACGTATATCCAAACACATGTATTACAGTAGCAGGGGATGTCTCTATAGGTAATTTTACATCCATCTACTCTAATTCTTTGACATCTACTATTCCAGCTACCAATCCAAGTATCTTGGAGATATCATGTAGTTTCTGAGCATAAGTTTACCACATAACCAGAGGATGCCCAAGTGAGTTTATAGTTCAAATAAGCCAAAAATACTTTTTAAATTTAAGTATGTATCAATATTGCATGGCATCCCCGCCTATGCTTTCTGTTTTTCTTTTTCTTACTAAGTCTCACAATGCTACTTGAGGGCATCTTTTTATCTGAAGATGAACAGAAATCTACCAACAAATATATCTGCATCTCTTTCTGTCTCCCCTGCCAGACACACGTATATTTTTACCTTTCAGTAGAGTTAAATGGAGACCAATGTATCTGTTCCTCATTCCTCTATTCAAGCAGGTTCAAACCAGATTCTGGTGGTGGTTTCCTGAAAATGAATTTACAGATATAACAAAGGAACATGATCGAGGATAATAAGTATCAGCACAAGACCAGACCAAGGCAGCAGCTGTAACTCTTTGAAACTCCGGTGGGCAGGAAGGCAGCCTGACTCAGGACTGCTCACTCCACAGGGACCGGCACTCTGCACCCAGGCCAGCTTCCTGCCATCCCTGCCCTCCACCTGCAGCAGTCCCGACCTCCGCATGCTCCTGCCTTCCCTTCTGGAGAGGGCTGCTCTCAGCAGCCACAGGGGAGCGCTGGAGAAGAGGCTTGGAGCAGACAGGGCGGGGCTGCCCCCAGGCCTCCCGGGGCCCCGCCCCTTCTGAGTGAGCAGCTTGGAGTTTCTAAGGCAGATCCTTGGTCACTTCTCTGTGCCTGTGTCTCAGGCAGGAGGACCAGCTCCCACCGACCTCCTTTCCCCCTGGAATCACTTTCTTTCTGAGTGGGATCTGGGTTTGGGGGTGTTCTGCTCTTGCAGAAGTAATTCTCTATATTTTTATGGCACCTTTGATCATCGGGTTCTTTCTGTCTAAGTCCCAGGAACGAAGCATGCAGTGGGCGCTAGCGCTGCTTCTTGCTTTCGCGCACCCAGGTGAGTGTGCTGCTGGTCAGTGCTCAGGGCCCGAGCGTGTTTTGCAGGGGGTGCCGTGCTAAGGGCTTCTTCATTATTTTTTGTTGTTCCCATTGCAGCCAGCCAGATAGCTTCCAATTTGGAAGGGAGCATTGTGTCAGTCACCAGGAAAACGGGTTTAGCTGTTGTTATCAACTGTGACATTTCACAGAGTACCTCCTACCTCCACTGGTACCTCTCCCAGGAGGGCAGGCCCATACAGCGCTTTCTCTACTACCACGTCGGTACTACCAGGACGCTTGTGGACTCAGGATTCAGTCAAGAGAAATACAGTGCTTATCAAGGCCGGGATGGCAATTATAAATTGCTACTGAAAAACGTGAAAGCCAGTGACTCTGGTGTGTATTACTGTGCCTCCTGGTCTGGCACAGTGACTCAGGCCTGCTCTGTGCCGCACTGAAAACTTAACTTGTGGCTTTTCCTGCTACACAGTATAGATCAGCGCCTGTCACACTTCCCGCATAGACTTCGTTCCCTTCATGACAGAGAGAAACCCTGATCTCATGGCTTACTCACACCTGTTACAACCCACTGCTGCTGTCCGCAACTGCACCTGTTCCACCCCCTCTCCCCCCAGGACTCTCCTATAGTCTGAGCTGCCTTCTTCAGGCCAACCCAGCACTCTGGCTCCCAGTCTTGATTCCACTAGCTCTCTAGGGCTGGGGGAGGCACCCTCACTGTGCTTCCCGGGATGGTTAAGAGCTCAGAGCCTTGACCTGCCAAGGGAGACATTTATGAGGTGGGCATTGCGGGAAGGTTAGTTGTAGTAAGTCATTTTCCAGTCGTTATTAGGGACCTTTGCTGGGAATTGCTCATGCATTGTATTTTTAACCGTTTGAGCAATGTTACTACACTCGGCAAGGGTCATGCATTTTGAAATTTCTTCCTCTCCTGTCTCTGTCTCTCACTTTCTCTCTCGTTTGCTCATTTGCTTTTTAATTTTTTTTCTTCTCTCTTTTTCTTTCTTTAGTCTTAGGATGTATGATGAAAATAATACTTCAGAAAATCATATGAAATAATTTTCCTGTCTATGTTTATGCCACCTTTGATATTGAACTAGTCATTTTTAGTTAGTTTGTATTTTCATATTTTGGGGATTCATTTTATTATTTAATTTTGTTGTATATTTGTTTCCTACAGGTAAAACATTTATGTGGGTCTGAAGTCAAGATATTATAAGAAGATGCATTTAGATATTTTTGCTTTCATCCTCGATTTCTCTTCCCTCTTCTCTCCCTCACCTTACAGGTGACACTGTCAATTATTTTGTTATGTCAGTTGCATATTTTCACTGTTCCTTAATTATTCAGAAGAAGTTTTTCACCTTTTTAAACCATATGTGCAGCTATTATTGTTCCCATTTAATTTAATATTCATATTCTCATTTAGGTATTCTGGTTATTTTATTTTATTTTACTTTTTTATTTTATTTTTGAGACAACATCTCAAGCTGTCCCCTGGGTAGAGTGCTGTGGTGTCATAGCTCACAGCAACCTCCAACTCTTGGGGTCAAGTGATCCTCTTGCCTCAGTTATTTTTTTCTATTTTTAGTAGAGATGGGGGTGTGTGAGGAGTCTCACTTTTGCTTAAGCTGATCTTGAACTTGTGAACTCAAGTTATCCGCCCACTTTGGCCTCCAAGAGTACTCAGATTACAGGCATGAGCCATGGTGCCTGGCCTGTATATTTTAGTTAATGTTTTATTTTCCATTTTCTGACATTACTTAAATACCCACTTTTCATGGTTATCTGTAAAAATGCCTTTCAGTTCCTTCAATGTTTTACCCATTTATAACATCATATAACATGTCATTGATCCTCTAGAATTTTTTACAATAATTACTCTAGGAATAGTAATAGTCATAATAATAAATAGTAAATATGGGTATTTAATCTCTGATTTTTACTGCAGCACACACTTTACATGTAATGACTTGTTTAATTTTCACAGAAATCTTATGGAAGGTTCAAAGTAGCCATTAAAATCTGAGGCAGGGTGAAGTTATATAAAGCTCCCAGGGTCTTTGATATGACAGAGATTTCAACCAGAGCTCTGTGGCTCAGAAAATATGACCATAATTCCATTTGTATTTCCTTACCGTTAGTAAGTACTAGCTTTATTTGATAAGTTCAGGTTTTTCTTTGGTTAATTGCCTATTTACACATTCTTCCATGGAAGTATTAGTTTTTCTTTTTGGTTTGTAAAAATTATTATCACTATTTTAGAGATACTAACATTTTATGATGTGTGTTAACAACATTTCCCATTTTGGGCTATTATATGTTTTGTCACCTTTGGGAAATAGAACTTTGAATATTACTTGTAATAAAATACATCAGTTTTTATCTCTACTTTTGGTATCAGGCTTAGAGAGGTCAATCTTACCTGCCATTTCTATGCAATTCATCAATGATAAATTCTAGAGCTTTTTATTTTTCTTTCTTTCTTTTTTTTTTTTTTT